>NW_006399826.1:10309498-10365767 GCF_000299155.1 Elephantulus edwardii | reverse complement strand
TTGTTCCATTCTTCTTGTAACTCATTAGCACACCTTTACCTTTCTGTTCTCTCTCTCTCTCTCTCTCTCTCTCTCTCTCTCTTCACTTCAGAATGCGACGGCTCAACTTCTTTTCACATAAACGGATTCAATGTCAGGCAAGTATGAAACATACGGGAGGCAGTGAGACTGAACATGGCTTGTAAATGCTCACAGAACTGAATTCACCCAGAAGAGTAGCAAACTGTTGGGGCCAAAGACACAGCAGAGCTTCACGTTTCTGGGTACGTATCATTGTACTACACTAGTCCTTGTTCTTGATAGGTTAACAAAAGTCTCAAGAAAGTGAACTTTGAATTGAAATAGTGAGTTTAACCTGAAAGAGAAGTACACTGTCAGACATTTGATACTTGAACCCAAGAATGAGAGATGAGTGCAAAGTGTCTTGAGAAAAAATTTAAAATGCCCAAGATAAGATATCCTTTTGGATACAGGTATATAGATTGAATTAATGATTAAAATGTATTTTAATGACCAGGAGGACTAATAATTTACCACGTATTCTAATATTTAATGCTCCTGAACTAGTGCAGATACATATATTTCAGAGATTTTAGCACTTGACAGAGGATAGACTATTGTAAAATTTATTGTCAAAAATTTCAGTCTTTGCAGGACTTTAATCAACATAGTTCCTGACTCTAACAGAAGAAGGAATACTTGGTGCTTCCAAAAAGAATGTGAAATTGATTTTGAAGGTCCTATTATTTTGTTCAGCCTCGATCTGAGTCCTGCTGAATACAGGCCAGATGGGCAAATTGATAGAAATGAAACAGCAGATGTCGGCAGATACCCTGGAAGCTGTTTGATATCCATCCACATGACTTATCAAAATAAAGTCTTATCTTCAGTGATTCCGACAAGGATGGAACTATTCTGGAATGCTACTTCAACAGTGCCTTCTGCTAGGAGGAAATGCTGAAGATTCCTGTGCAGGGCAGAGATTTATTTTGTAGAAAATGGGCCAGAAGTCTTGAAAGCTGTGATATGGTGTTGAATAGTAACTATTGCTTGATTTTTGTCTGGTTTGACCAAAAATTGATTTAAGCTGTCAGTTGATTCTAACTCAGGACAACCATTGTGTATGAGAAAAGAGATTTGAATTGTTGATTTTTTGGTAACTACATCAGAACTTTTACCTCTGCCCTCTACCCTGAGCGCCTGTGAGTGAAAGAGAACCTCCAACATGGTAGATAAATACTAACTCTTTTAACTCTTTCCATAATCTGAGAATCTAATTAGGAAATACATGCATTCAAATGGTTTTCAAGACAAGCTTAATTTAATTCAATTAATCTAGAGATGTGTGCAATATATAACATATAAAAAATTATTATAGAAATATACAATCCGCTCCTAAAAGTAGTGGTAAAATACAGCAACCTAGTTGAAAAGTGGGGGAAAGATAAGAATAATTAATTCAGAGATAAAATAAATAAATAAAATTAGTCAATGAAGTCATAAAGGGCTGTTCTATTTCTACAGTATCCCAGAAAGTGTACTATATAATATACTAATTTATATTCCTTCATACTAATAGAAGTTACAGAGTTTGAGAATATCTAATGTTGGCATAAGTAAAATGAAACGAGCATTTCAATTGGTCTAGTGTGTAAGGCATTACATTGTCACACCAAAGGCTCGAGGATCCAATACACCAGTTTCTTCTCCAGAGAGAGAGATGAGCAAAAATGTTAAGCACTCTCCTTCAATGCGATTTACAGCCTCTGAAAACATATTTGAGGGTCATTTGTGGGTAGGCTTCAACTCGTTGGCACATACCAATAAACAGCAACTCCTTGAAGTTTAAACTTCTATAACTACATAAGAGGGAAAAATTGCCAATATCTAATAAATTCCAAAATGCTTATTTCCAGAGAAAACACAAGAGGAAGAGGAGAAGAATCACGTGTCATGCTATGTATTAGGAAAAATGATGCTGTATATTAGGAAAAACGAGACAAGAACACTTACCTTAAATGACTTGACCTCTAGCTGCAGAGGCAAAAGCCAGTGTAGAGGTGTAAAAAAAAAAAGGAAAATAAAATGAAATGCTAAATTGTACAATATAAACACCCACAGGAATTTGAAGATACACATAAATTAGTGCAACACTAAGAGAAGGGGAAGAGGTGAGTCTCTGGAGATTAGGAGAAATGTGACCTTACAGATGATACACGTTTTTGGTTTTTTTTTTTACATGTAGGTGAATGGTCAAAAAGAAGAGAGAAAAATTCTCATGATCTTTAATGATTCTTTTCTCAGAAGACTTCCATTTTGAAATCAAACTTGATCTTTTTATGAAATGTGTTCCCTTATTTTGGTGCAGGCACTTTGGGCACAGTAACCCTCAGCAAGCATCTGTGCCATCTGCGACTTGAGCTTTTCCCCAAGTCTCTGGATTCCCAGCTGTGCCACAAGGAAATAACTGAAGAGCAGAAGTAGTCTTTGCCTTTAGTTTAATTCTTTGGCTCAGATGATGCCATTGGAAACCTGGTAAAACAATCTAGCTCATCCTGAAATTGCAGAGGCCGCCAAAGCAAACCAAGATAGACAAAACAAAGGGCACATCAACATAATGTACATATTCTGGGGATTCTTGAAGGTCAGAGCGTGATCTTTTACTTCTTAGTGACGTATAATGCCGATATTTGTCAGATCTAGTTGAAGACTGAAGCTCAGGCAAAGGAAAAATGCTTTGCATGACATTTGTTTTCTGTCCTGTTGCATTAAATAGTCTATTGTTATAAACAAGCAACTTGGATGATTAAATGTTGGGGATCTTGTGGGGTTTTTTCATCAAACACTATCTACACTACATTTATAAATAATTACACAGAGACAGTTGAATATTCCTAACTACGTTTAACATGCTTTCCAAACTCTCAGCAAATAAACATTTATATTAAAGGTTATGCTTGTAGTGTTCCTTTTTAAAAAAATAAATAAATCACATGATCTACAGTGGGGACATTAAGTTTGGGATGATGTGTCCCGCAGACCTTACAAATGTCCATGTTGGGAAATTCTGAGTTTTATTGGATATTTGTTCCTATATCACACTGGTGTATCCCATTCTTAAGGATAGTTGTGGTGGTGGTGAGATACTGTACAATCTAAATTCACCCATCGCTGACACGGCATTGAGTTTCAAAGGCAGTTGATCTCACAGGAGAAGGTTGCCCATTTTTCTCCCTCTAAGCAGCTTGTGGCCTCAAACTCTGTGCCTTTGGGATTACAGCACAGATTCTTGCCCTTAGGCCACCAGAGCTCCCTAGGACTGGGCAAAAGAAATAGGGGAATCTGAGACTTAGACAACCAGCTAATATTAATATAATCAAATGAAGATTTGGATTTGTTTCTGGCTGATGCCAACGTTTAAAAAACACCCAAACTTGCAGATTAAGTTGGATTAGAAACCCATAGGAAGTGACTTAAGTCAGTCAGGAAGCTTTGTGGTTTTGAGTGTCCATACATTTACATAACTTTGGGAATATTGCAGAGAAGGCATTTGCTGCAGAAGAACAAGGAACGCAGCCTTCAGTATGGATTGCAGCTCAATATCAAGAAAACAAAGATTCTTACTACTGGACTGATAGGTAACATCATGATGGCGGGAAAAGAGATTGAAATTGTCAACAAACTTTTCTTGCTTGGATCCACAATTAACACCTTTACTACCAGCAGCCAGGAAATAAGGAGATACTTTACACTGGGAAAATCTGAAGTTAGGGACCTCTCCAAATTCTTGAGAAGTAATGATGTGAATTTGAGGGCTAAGGTGTATCTGAGTGCTGATCACTTGCTATGCATCTGAGAGCTGAACAATGAATTAGGATGACAGAAGAAGAATTGATGCCTTGGAGCTGTGGTGTTGGAGAATAGCACTGAACACCCATGGATAGCCAAGAGTACAAACAAATATGTCTTGGAGAGGGTTTAACCAGAGTGTTCTTTAGAGGGAAGAATGATGAGGCTCTGCCTCACATATTTTGGGCATGTTGCCAGGAGGGGCTATTTCTTAGAGAGGGACATGATTCTGGGAAGGGTGGAGGTTAGCAAAGGAAAGAAAGACCCTCTACCTGGTGGATTGATGTCATGACTGCCACAATGGGTTCATGAGTATTGGGAAGTGTGAGGATGGCACAGGATAGAACAGAATTCAGATATTTTATTCATAGGGTCACTGTGTGTCGTACTCGCCTCAATAGAACCTAACAACAACAAAGACAGAAAACTTTGTTAAATGAGATGGAGTTTTTGATATGTCTTAAAACAATCATAGCATAGGAGAGAAGGAAGAAGACAGTCTAGACAAATAAATCAGAAAGAGAAAAATGGGCTCTTTCTCTCAGCCCCTGTAGAGAATGTTTTATGTACTAACTTGTACTAACAGAATTCTGTGGATTTTATTGGCCTAATTTTGTGCTGACCAATAGCAGAGTTCTTCCTACCAGGAAGTGCAGCTAATGGAAATGGCCATAGCATTTCCTAGAGGGAAGAATACGTGATTAATAAGCATTCAGCTTAGAAAACAGTTGAAAATTATTCAACTACATGTGAGAGTCTTTGCCATAACTTAACAACCAATTTAAAACAATCTTATACATAAACTCAAACTCTACTTTCTCCGCACAATACTCCTCCCCACCCCTGAGTAAAGGCGGCTGGGGTGTCACTTTCAAATTTTTATGCATGAGTAATCTCACCATATTCAGTAATATATTCCTCTTATGAGAAAGTAATCAAGTACAATATAACTGATGACTTTCCTGATTCAGTAATCAGTAATTTGTGATCAATTTTACCTGATGGTGACAGCCTGGTGTATAAGTTAGTGCTAATGTATATTACTGCATTTCATTTCTGTGGAGCTTGTCAGTGGGGCAAAGGAGGGGGGCTAGGGATAAAGGACTCCTCCCCCTCCATCCATAAGAGGCACACCACTGGCCTCCTGGTGTTATTAAAGGAAAATTGGAAAAGTTTCCAGAAGATTAAGCAGAAAGCTTACAACTTGCACAAGACTCTCAATTTTCCAGTGGCTCTGACAGAAGGATAAATCTTCGGCTGTTTTAACTGAAATGTAAGCAAACCCAATGTCTAACTACAGTAAACAAAATTTATTATGATTCGGACGTGGCAGTGGTATTTACGTCTAGGTTGATGAAATTGCCAATGTGTGAGACCCTTAGTTAAGAAAAATGTAGACAACTGTTTCTTATGCATCAGGCAAAAGAAAGGAGACTTTTTGAAAGCTATTGGACATACAAAGTGAACCACACAGACTCTTTGCATATATGAAACCTGGCCCGAATTTAAACTTAAATTAAATAAATATCTAATTACATAGCATGATTTGCATCTACTTCAGTCTTAATAGAAATTTTCATAAGACACAATTAATGTATTATTTACCTATTTTTTTTCTTTTTGTCAGTCCTGAAATTATTATCAAAGTGAAACTTATTAAGTCATTATTATTATACTTGACCTAAGAGTTGACTCCTCTACCCTTCAATCCTTTGAAGACCTGGAAGGGATGGATCAAAGGGTAATCAGGAGAGTGGTAAAGTGAAATGCCCAGAATAGCTGAACACGGCTGTCGGTACCAGGGCTACTGTACCATAAAAAGGTCTCTGAAGACTCAGAGTCATTGCGATGGAAAGAGACTGAGACTGAGACCTCATTTTATGAGTGATCTGACCTGTACAGGAAAAGCTCTGCTGGTCTAATGTTAAGAAGCGGCCCTTCAATCCCCAAGGTACTCGTTTTGAATATACCAGCTGCTCTTCAGGAAAAAGAAGGGCAGTCTACCCCCATGGGATTTACTATCGCTGCAAACCCCTAGGAGGGTTAGCTAGGAGTCAATTCCAACTCAAAAACACAAAAAACCAATGTGTGCTATTTTATATATGAATACAGTCCTGGAAGTACTTACTAATAATCTCTGTGAAGAAGTTTAGAACGCAGATACTTGGCCACCCAAATTGGAAACCAAATGTTTCTGCCAAACTAGGGTGGTGGGGGTAAGTGATTCAAATGTGTGCAGTAATTATTCAACAATATTATTAATTTTACATAGCTGTACATCAACAGAGAACTCTGAGAAATTCAAGCTAGATTCATAAGAGGACATGGAACGAAGGACTTCACTGCTTACATCAGACACATCTTGCTAAAAAAAAACAAAACAAAACAATACACGACAACTATGAGACATCATCTTACACCAGTAAGAATAGCAAAATTCAATAGAGCAGTAAACAGCAAATGCTGGCGAGGTTGTGGAGAAACTAGAATCTTTATTCATTGATGGTGGGAGTGTAAAATGGTGCAACCACTATGGAAGGCAGTATGGCGCTTTCTCAGAAAGTTGCAAATAGAAATACTATTTGCCCAAGCAATTCAATTTCTGGGAATATACCCTAAAGAAACCAGAACTGTCACCAAGCAGATATAAGCACACCCATGTTTATTGCTGCTTTGCTCACAATAAGAAAGAGTTGGAAACAACCCAAGTGCCCATCAACAAAAAAATGGCTAGAGAAGCTATGGTATATTCACACAACAGAATACTATGCTGCATTGAAAAATGAGGAACTCATGAAATATTATACAAAATGAGTGACCCTGGAGGATATTATGCTGAGTGAAATATCTCAGTCACAAAAGGACAAATACTGCATAGTGCCACTGTTATAAAACAAGGCTGACATTGGGGTTGGGGGAAACCTAAAAAAAGAGGCAATAAATAATATATTATGGGTTAGAAGGGTAACTTCCTATGGAATACTCCATCAGAGTATCTATAACCAAATAGACCAGTGTTGGTTAATTTTAAGCATATATACATTTATTTATCTTAAAGTTCAAAATTTGCTCAGTCTAATTTCACTAGAAATTATATTTTATTAAAATTTTCATGCACTGTATTATATTTTATTTGGAATAAATTTCTCCTATTCTGGATTATTTTTCTAAAAAATATCTAATTTCATGTTTATGTATTATTTCTCCAATTTTTGTCAAGGCATGAACTCTAACAAATGAATTATCTAAACAGTCATTGTGTATTCTGCATAATTTGTTGTGTATTTTTGAATTATCTTATAATTAATGTCTTCTTTGAGCATACTAATCTTCTATTTTAGTTGCTTTTCCATCTAGGCTTGCAACTCACGTCTTTCACTTATTTTTCATAGGCTACAGACTCATTGTTCTGATTGCTGCAATTACTTACCAATATTTTATGTACTGGTTATTTCAGAGTTGCAGTTTCATTTTATTATAGATGTAAAATTTACCCATTCACATACCTAAAAGAATTAATGGTTTCAGCTTATTCCCTTTGATTCTGACCTTTTCTCTCCCTGTCAATTTAGAGGATTATTATTCTATCTTTGTATTAATCATTTGTGGAGCAGTTATTGATGTTGTGTTGACATACATTTTCTTTTCTAAATCTTGGACTTTATGCTCTAAAATAAAGCAAATATGTGTTGACCCTCTGGCAATTATTGTCATGTTGTTCATTTTTTCTGTTTCCCTGAAGTAATTTATCTATCTGTACTCGTGGCTTCAACTTGAAAAATTTAAAATTACCTTCAGTTTAAATGCACTTACAAAAGACCCTCAGTTCTATCAGTGACCATAAACACACATTGACTTGAAAACAGTTTTTCAATGAAAGTAGATAAAACACTTGCGTTCACACACTGTGTGTTTGTCCACGTGAAAAAAAGTGTTAGTCTCCATAATTAGTTTGTTCTTCGTTATCACAAGTTGCAAATTTTTGTTACATTACAATTCCAAATATTGCTTTCACCACTTTTGAATGATGGAATAAATTATACTATCATTATGATAGGCTGATTTTTTTTAACAAAACCAACCACCCTCAAACATAAAAGTACCTTCTCAGACATAACACATTATTTATTCACATTTACCGTTTGCCATCTATAAATGCTTGCTTTCAACTTCCTCTAATTAAAGTAATATATCTTGAAGTAAGATAGCTGCTTTTTCTTGAATATCAACTAAAAGCAGTTGATTGATAGATGGTCAGTGTCTAAGGGAGATAGTGTTTAAAAGTGCATTATTAATGGTACTAACCTTTCTTTTAGATCTAAAACATTTAAGCTGTAAGTGAGGTGATTTGGCCATTTCTATTTCCTAGAGTTGGATTTATTATGATATGATTGGCAATAACTTTCCAATTAATGTTATATCACAGTATAATTTTATAAATGTAGGGGCTCAAACAGTGATATTGTAATGATGGTTAGAGAACAGGCAATATTTTATTCTGATATGTATATGATCAGCCTGATTTTAAAAAAGGGGGGAAAAAAGATCAGTCTGAAGTAGAGGTAACTTGACAGCACCTGACAACAAGAAGAAAACATGGTAAGTCAATTTCTGTAGCACAGTTAATGCACAAGTAAGGAGGCTGAGGGTGATGGAAACAGTTAACACTTACGACTGCTAACTGAAGAATTGGAGGTTCGAGTACACTGGAGATGTACAGGAGGAAAGATCTAGCTAAAGAACACTATTGAATAGTCTGCCGCTCTAACTGAAGATTTACAAATTCCACTTTTTATAGGAATGTCGCGTATTAGAGTTCAATCATGGTGTTGTTGACTTGTATATTTGTGTTGGCTGTTGGTGTCAGTTTGGTTTTGAGTGTGTCTTTATTTTTTTTTTAAAAAGCAGATAATTTAACAGATATTTTCAAACTTAGGGCATATTTCGTGCAATCTTTCTTTCTTCTATTTATTACAAGGAAATGTTTAGGGCCTTTGCTAGTCTCGTCTGACAGCCCAGGCTGTACCTTCTAGGGCAGTTATTTTTAAGTTAAAACAAACATGAATGTCAATTCCCTTTTGTCTTACGTACTTTAGCAAAAACAAAACCTATTTTACTGGTTGTAAATAAGAAATGGACATAGCCTCTCAGCATGGTGGACCATGTAAATGTTCACTAAAGGGTAGATTAGAAATCATAATTTCAATGATATTAAATGATAATTCGAATTTACAAGTACTAGTGTTGTCATGAGCTCTGATGGCTTAGTGGTAAGGAATTGTGCTGCCAGTGCAGAGGTGTGTAGTTTGAATCCACCTGCTACTCCACAAGAGAAATTTGCTGCCTCTGAAATCCCCACTGGAGGGTCAGCTATGGGTCAATTTGGCTTGATGGTACCCAACAACAGGGATGTAGTATATTTTCCTCACAGATATTCAGGCTTTTGATGTAATAATTTCTCTCTACCGTAGCTGTTTAAGATAAGTAGAGAGTGACAACATCTATTGAATAACAACAGAAACTGAGAGTAATTCATTTCCTCATGAACCCAGGTCTGGCATGTTGAAGCCTATTGCTAGATTCGATGCCAGTGACTGAACTTAACACTCCCCTGCTATCTTTCTTGTTGGGAGGAGATATGTAGATGGAAAGCTAAAGGATTGAACTCACTTGACATTTCTTAAGCAGATAAATTCAAGCCTCGAGTTGCAATACTGAAAGATGCTTTGAGAAGAATATTTAATTAGCCAGGAAACATTAAAAAAAAGATGAAAGGACTAGATGGAGTTGCCAAAAAAAATTGACTGTCATGGAAGAATTTCACGGAACAACATATGATCAAGAGACCATGGTGATAAAGGAGGAAGTTCAAGCTGCTCTGAAGCAAAGAACAAGGCCCCAGGAATTGATTGAATACAAATTGGCATATTTCAACAGACAAATGCTGTCCTGGACATACTCACCAAGAAATCTGGAAGACAACTACCTGGCCACCTAACTGGAAGAGATCTGTATTTGTTCCCATTAAAAAAAAAATCAGACAGTGTGGAAATTATCAAACATATCACTGATATCACACAAGAAGAAAATCTCTAAGTACTCTAACCATGTTAATAAAAACTAATACTTTTCTCTAGACTCTCTTGTGGTAGATATTCAACCATTTTAGAAGTAGCATATGATCAAGAGCCAATGGTACTGATGAAAGAAATCCAAGTGCAACTGAAGACATTGGGGAGAGGAGAAAACCAAACCAAACCTTCCAGAAAAGAAAGGAATATAATTTGAAAGGCTTCAACAGTCAGATGCAATGCTGGATGTACTCACTCATCCATGCCAAGAAATTTGGAAGACAGCTAGCCACCTGGCAAGTGAGTGGAGAAGATTTTGTGTCCATTATTGAGAAAAATCATCCAACAGAATGTGTAAATTATTAAACAGCAGAATGGTATTCACTTCCTCAAAAACATGCCTCTGAATACTCTATGAACTTTAAGAAAGAACAACAGGCTTCAAGACTTTTGTTCATAGAGTCGTTATGTTTATGTGTCATGCTTGACTCGACGGCAAGCAATAACAACAACTACAACAACATTTATATCACATATGAGTAAAAACTCTTCTGTGAAGAGAATGAAACGATGGTTGCTATGGCATATCGATGAGGATTTGTCAGAAATACAAGTCAGATGCTGAAAAGTTCATGGAGCAGTGGATAGCCTGACTATTAAACCCATGCAAACTTAGCAATGCCACTCTGAGTTAGAATGCTAATTATCCCAGTTTTGATCATGAACATAACCATTATGTGATAGTCATTTAGTATGTTGGTTAACTTAATACTTTCATTTTTTGTGCGCACACACACACACACACTCCTGATATGAGGAAGGAACTTGATAAAATAGAAACTCATTGGAAAGGAGGAACATTTTCAAATATATGAACTGACTGTGGCTGCCACAATAGACCCAAGCACAACAACAATTGTGTGGATAGTTCCAAGTCTCTTTTGCTCTATGGATATGAAGTCAATCTGAGGCAAAGCCTACTTGACAAAACTAACAACAGTGGAATATATAAATATCTTATATGCATGTGAAGCAATGATCTGCATTTTCAGGTAAGATACAGAAGCTGAAGGACTTTTCTGCAATACAAAAGTAGGGAATAGAAGAAGGGAGATTTAAAATCAGGCATTTTTACCTCCAAAACACATCATTTGTGACCCATTTGCCTTCTTTTACCTTGTTTCTTTTTATGCTAAAGAAGGAACATCAGCTGGATGATTTGATGGTGTCCCTTTCAGTTCTAATTCTCTTTGAAACTAATGGAATTCCCTTCAGACACAGCATTTCCTGAGAGGCCGGGAAATATATATTTATATATTCTATCAATTCATTCTCCCACTTTGTTATTATTATTATTATTTTCCTCTATGCCTAAGCCTCTTGTGTCCAGCATCCCTGTCTTCCTGTCAACTTTTCAAGGAAGGTAATGCCTTTCATTACATTTTGGATGCCACACCAGTTTAATCCCATTGATAGAGGGCTATGCAATCAAGCTGACAGTTGGATGATGATTTGAATCGCCCCTGACTCATTACTTTGTGAAGGCTTTGGCGTGCCAATCAATGGGGAATGATGTGGCATGCCTTGAAGAATGACAGTAATCCATTTTCCACCAATTGACGTGATGAATCCTTGACAGAATCACAAGTTATGGGGCCAAAGCCAAACATGATTTGGCACATGCCTCCCAACACTGCCATTTTGCAGACCCTTAGGGTATTTATCAAAGCAGTAGCCTCCTTGTCTTGTGCTGTCATCGCCACACATTCTCAGGAGGCAGCCCAGTTTTAATAGGCTTGCGCAGGTGAGTAATGGGGCGACTTCCTTGACCTCACCCAGCCTACCTATCCAACTCGTAAAACAAGAAATTGAACCTCCTAATTACCCCACCCATGTTGACACAACTAAATTTATGTATCTGAGTGAGAGCTGTCGCTCAAAGTCCTCATTTGGGGAGCAGAGGCTGCCAGGATTCAAATCGCATTTGGAATTTCTCTTCTGAAATTGCCTTCAGAACTTGTTTCCAAGTCCCTTTTCTTCCAAATTACACCTGTTTTGTGTTCAGTACAGTATCCCCAGCTTGATCCTCTTCCATGTTAATCAAATTAGCCTTTGCCTCGTTCCCAAAACAATTCAGTTTTAAGGTGTTGAGAATATTCATAAGCTGTATCTATGAGTTCAAATAAAGATCCAAAATGAAATTCCAGATTTTTTTTTTCTAGCTAGCACCATTGGGCTAAAAATCTATGTCTCCAAGGTGATAGTTTGAAAGAATTGATATAAAAATTTTTCAAGCCATATATTCTAATATTATTTGTAGTAATTTTAGAAATGTTATATACCATGTAAATTACTTTAATAGTTTATGTGTTACACCTTTTTTCCATCCTAATGCCTCATTTACTGAACACTTAAGAAATTTATTATATTATAAAGCCATGAAAGATAAAATCTAGGAACATTTTCTAGAAATGTCACAATTCAACACTTACAGGTATGAGATTTGAGTTTTACTTTCTGGCATTATTTATCAACTCAAGAAGGAAAGAATTGCTCATAAAAGAAAATGGAGAGACAACACACATACACATACAGAGTGATCAAGAGAGAGAGGGAAAGAGAAAGAGAGAGAGAGATGTGTGCTAAATTCCTATGTAGACAGACTAAAATGAAGTTCACCATTTATCAAGCTCTGTCCAGGTACATTAGTCTTGCAATTATTATTTTAGAGATGGTGTTGTTGTTATGTGCCATCGAGTCACAAGAATCCTTAAGTGAGGAAATAGTTAAGATCTTTAACTACTCAACCAAGTGTGGCAGTTCTCTTGCCACTAGGGCACCTGGACTCAATGTACCTCAAGTCACTTTGAAAGACATGCTTTGCCATGCATGGTAACCCTGGAGTGGTTTTCTATGCATGAGATTTCAATGAAGCACAGTCGACTCAATGACACCTAACAACAATAATAATAACTTTTAAATATGAAAATATGGTCCAAAAGTACACAATATTTGAGGAAAATCTTACATAAACATAGAGACCAAGGAGTTTTGGTGGTTTAGTCTACAATGTGTTGTACTGTTAACTAATACAGAGACCAAAACAGGAAAAAAATAACAAAAACAAAAAACAACTAAAAAAACCATAACAGGTAACACAGGAACAAGGAGAGGTGGGTAATAGAGATTGCTTCTGGAGAAGTGAATTGTGACTAAGAGAATAGAAAAGGAGAGTAATATTTCACCATATACTCTTAACATTTCACTATTTACGCTTTATTTTTATGTTTTTTTAACAGTTTCTTGACATACAATAAACTGCTTATAGAAAAAGTGCACAATTGCTCCTGCGTGCTGTGATAGTATCCCATTGTGTGAATGAATGTATCATAATTTCTCAATCCATTCAATTGTAGTTGGACATTTGGGCTGTTTTCATATTCTTTCAATGGTGAATAATGCGGCCGTAAACACTGGTGTGCAAATCTTCATTTGTGCCTCAGTTCTAATTTTTCTCTAATATTTCAAGCAGTAGAATAGCTAGGTCATATGAAATTTCTATGTTCAGCTTTTTGAGAAAGCACCAATTACTGCTTAACTTGGGAGGATCTGGAGAGCATTATGCTAAGTGAACTAACTCAGTCCCATAAGGACAAATACTGTATAAGACTATTATAGTAGATATAGGAAGATAACTTGTAAAACATATGAGGATCCAGAGGGGGGAGGGTAGGAGCAGAGGGGTGAGGATGAGCTGGGGGGTAATCATAGGGTCATACAATCTGATGAATAGAGGGAGGCTTGGGTATAAGAAACAGGAAAGATCTAGTGTGAAAAACAATGCATGTCAACTTTGTAAGTAAACCAGTATAAAATAAAATTTTTATTGTTTTTAAAAAGTGTACAGTTGAAGCATTGACATGTTTGCACCTGTGAATTACAATCAAGACAATGCACAGATTGATCACACCTCAAAATTTTTCAGTGCTCACTTGTGATAATAATACCTGTCCTTTCCTATCCATTGTCTCCAAGTAATCATTGTTATGCTTCTTGTTACTAAAGCTAGTTAAAAATTTTGAAAATTTTATATAATGGAATAATATACTCCATACTCATATTTTTAATCTGAGTTCATTCAGTAAATCAGTGTTGAGATTACTCTAAGTAGTAGTATGTTTAAAGAGTTAAATTGTGTTTGTGTGCGCGCACACATGTGTGCACAAGCATGTAGTCATGTGTATGGTCTCATTTTCCATGTGTAGTTACACAACACTTTCTTTATCCAATCACATCTTGATGTCTATTTGGATTGTTTGAGTTTATGGTCTTAAAAAGAAAATACTCATGAACATTTGTGTACAAGCTTTCATGTGAACATGTGTTTTCATTGCTCTTGCATAAATATTTAGGATTAGGTTACTATTTAGGTTATATTACTATTTAGGAAATGGATAATCTATTTTTCCAAGGTGAATGTGACATGTTAAAAGATTTTCAGTTCCTAACACATCCTTTCCAACACTTGGAATGATCCTAATATGCATATTAAAGAAATAAAATCTATTTTCATTGAGTCAGTTCTGACTCGTAGGAACCTTATGGGTCAGAGAAACCCACATAAAGTTTCCCAGGAGGTCATCTTTACAGAGCAGACAGCTACCTTTTTCTTCCACTGACCGACCAGCTGGAAGACTTCAGATCTTTGATCTCTCAGTTAGCAGTTGAATGTTTTAACCACTGTGTTACAAGAGCTCTAAAGGGGTATATCACACACGCCTTGTCATCAAATTGGAATGAACTCATAGCTGACCCTCCAAACATGTTTTTGAGAGGCTGTAAATTCCACAGACATTAGACAATGAGTAAGGATGACAGAAGAATCAATGCCTTTGAACTGTGAGGTTGGAGAATATTGCCTATTCCGTGGACTACCAAATGGAAAAGAAAATCTGTATTAGGAGAAATACAATTACAGTGCTAGTTAAAAGATAGGATGGTGAAATTTAATCTCACATGCTTTGAGCATCTTCTCAGAAGTGACAAACTGTCCTTGGAGAAAGACATCATGCTGAGGAAGATGGAGAATCAGAGAAAGATGGATTGATCAACAGTGACAATCAATGGGCTGGAGCACATAGGTAAGGAAGATGAAGGATACAGCAAATTTCAGATCTGTTGCTCATTGGGTTGCTTTGAGTCATTGTTTACACAATGATATTTAACAACCAAAAAAAAATCACAGCAATAATAAGAAAATTTGATAACTTTGTTGTTAGAGGGAATATAGGATATACTACGAACTATTACATGGAGGAAAAAAGTGCTTTGGGAGAAGTGGGATCCAAAACTCCCTAGAAGGAAGGATGACATGACTCAGTTTCACATATTTTAGACGTAACAGGAAGAGCCAGGCACTGGAGAAAAGACTCCATGCCTGGTAAAATAGAGGTGCAGCAAAAAAGAGGATATTGCATTATATGCATTTTCACAAGGGTTGCAATAATGGACTTAAATATTGATTATGAGGATCATGCAGCGTCACAGAGGGCTGCACATAGGGTTTGTGTGCATTGGAGAGGCTTCGGGGCATCTATCACCAACAAATCGCAAACTTCAGCTGCATTGCGATAATAGCTAATTATACAGAGCGTTTTCACATGTCAACCCCACAGTCTTGATTATTGTAGTTATTTAAGTCTTGGAATGATGTGGGTTTAGTATATCAAAGTTGTTCTTATTTAAAAAATGTTTGCTGTGCATATTCTTAAAACTTAATATGAATTTTAGAATGCATCTCTTTTTTTTATAAAAATCTGCTGAAATTTTCATCGTATCACTTTGAATTCATTTATCAAATTCCTAAGAATTTACATCATAACAATATTGACTTTTCTGACTAAGGAGCACACTCTTTTTTCAGTTTTCAGTCTATAGTTCTTGTCAAATTTGCCCATGTTTTGTATTTTGATGATACCATAAATTGCATGTTTATATTTTAATTTCTGATGGTTTGTAACTAGTACACAGAAGTAGCATTGATTTGTTATATTGATCTTGCATCGTGTAAAGCTCACTAAACTCACTTGTTAAGGCTAGTGGTTTTTAAGATTTTTATTGGAGTTTCCACATGGTGATATTATCTACAAATAGTTTTACTTATTTATTTTCAATACTGATTCTTTTTGAGTCATATTCTTTCCTTTCCTTATTATCTTGGTAGGACAGCCAGTGTGATTCTGAACAGATCTTAGACACGAGAATTCAATCTCAAAATGAAATTTGATATTAGCTCCCAGGTTTTGGAACTCTGGTGGCATAATGCATAGACAATTGTCCTATTAAGAGAAAATTTAAAAACAAAACAAAACACACAAATTTAGGGAAGATACTGCATTCACGGAAAATTAAAGACAGAATGTGATCATTTTATTTTTTTAAAAAAGAAAAAAGAAAGCTCCTAGAAGTAATAAGAATAGAAATTTTTCTAATATTAATTGAAAGATTAAAATATTAATTTGAAGGAATTTCTTTTGTGCATGCAAGAGATTAAAAGTTAAAAAAAAATAAATCAAGGAACAAAGCCAGTGGTGGTAGCTGTTGTTGTTCCGTGCCTTCCAGTGACCATGACTCGAAGCTACCCTGTGAAACAGCAGACCGGAAGCCTCATCATCCGTGGTAAACTTGAGGCCATTACTCTAGTCACTTTGTCAATCCAACTCACCAAGTGTCTTTGTCTCTTTTGTTTATCGTTTACCCTTCCAAGCATGATCTCCTTCTTCAGGGACTTGCCTCTCCAAGAATATGCCCAAAGTATATGTGAGATGGAGTTTAATCATCCTTCCTTGTAAGTAGCACCTCTGGTGCACCCTCTCCAAGATTATTGTTGTCGTGTACCATCGAGTCAGAACCGACTCATAGCTGACCCTCCACTGGGTTTTCAGAGGCAGTTAATTGCATGGAAGAAGATTACCCATCCTTCCAGAGAGCAGTCAGTAGATTCAAACTGCATGCCTTTGGGATTGCACTGCAGCTTTTTGCCACTAGGCCACCAGTGCTCCCTTTTTGAGATACATTTGTTATTTTTTTGGCAGTCTACGGGATAGTCAGTGCACCATAACTCAAAAGCAATGAGGCATGTTGTTGTTGCTATGTGCAATGGAGTTGGAATCAACTCATGGCTAACCCTTCAGTTGGTTCTCAGAGGTCATAAATATCACAGGAGGAAATTCCCCATCATTCTCTCACAGAGAAGCTCAATTCAAATCATGTTCAGTTGTCAGTCGAACTCCTTACCACTATATCAGTCTAGACAATAATTCTTGTGACTACTCAAATGCACTGTATTAGCAATACAAAAGATACTACGTAAGCACATGGAAGTGGCTGTATCACAGGACAAACAATGAGTCTTAGCACCCAGTTACAAGACCAGATCTATGACTACACGTATTGCTTATTATACACTTTGTGAATCTAGAAGGCACTGTGATAACTCTTCACAGCAACATTCCTACTTTCTAAGTTGCCAGGGTTTTTATACATTGTTGTTGTTGTTAAGTGACATCGAGTTGTAGATGACTCATAGTGACCCTATGAATGAAAGACCTGAACACTTATATAACTTTCATCGTTTCTCCAAGTTCATAGGGTTTCCAGAGACAAACTATTTCAGAAGTGGATGCCACTCCTCCTTCCAAGCTTGTTTTAATCTGGGAGCTCCACCAAACACTGTCCACCATGGGTAATAAAAAATATAGATTTATAATATACTATATTCTATATAATTATACATATAATTATATATATATATTGTTGTTATGTGCCATCAAGTCACCTGTGACTCATAGTGACCCTATGTATAACAGCCCTAAACCTTCCTCTGTCCTGTGCCCATCTTACTGTCTCTGATACACCTATCCCAATTACCTTAGGCACTGAATCAGTCCATATCATATGAGTCTTCCTCTCCTGCACTGTCCCTCCACCCTCCCGAACATAATGTTCCTCTCCAAAGACTAGTTCCTCTTTGCAACATGTCCAAAGTATGTCAGACAAAGTTTCAGAATACTTGCCTCCAAGGAGCAGCTTACTTTAACTCTCTCAAGGATGAACCTGTTCGTTTTCTTAGCAGCCCATGGTATATTCAATACTCTTCTCCAAAACCACAGCTCAAAGGCATCAATTCTCCTCCTAACATCCTCGGTCATTTTGTAGCTCTCTGATGCATAGCAACTGATTGCAAAGACCATGGCCTGCATCAGGCACTCCTTAGTCTCCAGACTGACATCATTGCTTTTCAGTACTTTGGAGAGGTCTCTGACAGAAGACTTCCCCATCACAATATGTCTTTTAATTTCCTGGCTGTCGATGCCTAGACTATGACTGTGGAGTCAAGCAAAATAAAGCTGTTTACAATCTCAATCTCTCTTTTTTTTTTTACTTTTAATTTCCTGGCTGTCAATGCCTAGACTGTGATTGTGGAGTCAAGCAAAATAAAGCTGTTTACAATCTCAATCTCTTAACCATCCATTACAATGCTGCCAAGCAGCCCAATAGTGAGAATCCTTGTTTTCTTGATATTGAGCTTCAATCCATATTGAAGGCTGCAGTCCATAACCTTCTGCATCAAATGCTTGAGGTCCTCCTCTGTTTCATGTTATAAGTATCATCTACTTTTTATATTTATATTAACCCTTCTATATAAGGGTTAACTAATACACCATCATAGAAACACACTACACAGGAATAGCTTACAAATTCTTCTACTTGTATTTTTGTCTTTTTCCTAATATAAATAATGCTAAAATAAGTTATTTTTTTCTTTATCATCCTTTCTTTGCATTTCTTATTAATCAATACCTTAAGCAAGGTTCCTCATGGTGTAAGAATTGTATCCCTGCACATGCATGGTAAGGCTCTGGGTATCAGTTTTGTTGTTTGCTTTGTTAATGTGGTGAAGTATGCTGATTGTTTTTCTTATGTTGATTTATCCATCTATATATTATGTAATCCAACTACGTCATGATGAATTTTTTTTAACGTGCTTTTGGATTCTATTGGCTAAGATTCTGTTAAGGATTTTTGCATCTATGTTCATGAGAGACACTTGTCTGTAGTTTTCTTTTTTGATAATATCTTTGCCTGGTTTAGGTATTATAGTTATACTTGCTTCATAGAATGTTTCCAGAAGTGTTCCTTCTTTTTCTATCTTTAGAAACAATTTAAGTCGAAGTAGTGAGTTATTAATCTATTTAATAGATAATTACCTAGATTTCAAGATTATAGGACTTCTTCAATCCAGAGATACAATTTACATATGGTGAAAACAATAGTTCCTAGTTTAAACATGTGGATTAAGTTTTTACATGTAATGCCTGCTCAGTTGAAGCACAGCTAACTCAGGACATGCATCTTACTTCCCACCTTTAAGGGGTTTCTTATTAGGGGAAGGAATTGGAAGCAAATGGTGTCTTGTATCTCAGCATGAGATTCTTCCTTACATTTCAAACAGTAATGTTTGCTTTGAATATGAGATAATAGTGTAAGGCTAGGTTGTTTTGATGGGCTTGTACAAAATTATTTACTATATCAATTCAGCCAGTTTACAGGAATAACAAATACAGAAAAGTTAAATATGGATCATATGGGGGCAAACAGGATTCTAAATGTTATTACAGATAAATTAATCAGAACTAGAAGCTAAAGTTCCCTCAGAGTGCTTCTTTGAACTATAGTATGTGATGTGAATTTGAAATCAATCCTGAACTTTACTAACACTACCTTTCAGCTATATTCCAATAAAACTTTATTTAAATAACAAGATGGAGGATCAGAAGTACCCTATTGGCTATAATTTGCTCAACTCTATAGAGATTATCTAGGACTCAGAAAAGACAAATAAATAACTTTCAGCATGTATGACAAGAAAAAGTAGAAGGCAGAGAACAAATTAGACCTCTCCGAAATCAGAATTCATTCCTCCACTCATGAGCTCACCTTTAGAAGAGAGCATTTACTTTCAATTATTGGCCAAACTTGTACCAATTTCTTAAAACCAACATCTCTATTCCTTTTGTACAGTCATAAACAGTTCTTTAAAACAATCCCACTAGTTGCAAGAAGCTGCACTGCAATCCAAGAGGTATGCGGTTCGAATCCACCAGATGTTCTGCTGGAGAATGAGGGGCAATCTCCTCCTGTACCAGTCAGATCCACTATGACGGTACACACACATACACAAAATAATAATAATTAAAACAAATTAAAAAACAACAACAACACACCAACCCCAATCCCACTCATGTCCACATGTCCTCTTACACCTGGTCTAATTTGCGTCATTTTAGTCTTATTTATCACTTAAATGTGACTGTCTTGATTTTGACTGATTTTTCTAAACATGATCTGAGTGGGATAAAAGTCCAAGTGGCTATGCAAATATATTTATTTTCCTTTTTTTCAGGGTAAGAAAGTCATGAAGACTTACCAGAATGAAGAGAGAAGTATTTATTGAAATGAAAGAGTGGAGTGGAATGAACAGGAAAAGAAGGAAATGAATATTGAGAAAAGGAGAAGGGACAGAGAAGAGAAAAATCACAGATACAGGCAAAGGGAGAGAAAGAGAAAAAGCCAGAATTCTAGACACAGAGAAGTGGAAAAGCAGGCGAAGTGGTTATAGCAAGTCTTAGAATTAAAAACTTATATTTGAGGGAAGGCTAGCCCTAATAATATGTAACATTGCTGTGTTTAAAAATGCTAATAGATTATTAAAGGATCAAATGACTGTGTATGTGTGTGGCTTAAGTTACTTAGGGTTTATTGTATAACTGTCTTCGCAAAGATGTCGTTGTACCTTACTGACTGCATACCTTGACTTGTTCTGTAAAGCAAATGAAGGATTGCCTTTCTTTATGTCATTTAAATACTATAAAATTACTATGAACAGAAAGAATTGGAAATGACAGAAGAATCTACTAAAATCTTTGCATCACCAGTTAACCAGACAAAGTTCTGTCACTCGTCAAATTTTAGTGATTTATTAGTTCTTTTTGCGTCCTCCCCCCACTCCCATTCCTCCTCCTCCATCCCAGGATGTGAATTGCGAAGACTTGTCTGGCACCAGAATCTTCAAGGACAGAAGCTCCATCCTTCCATCCCTTTATTAAAAAATCCAGGTGTTATATTTTTAACTGAATTTCATATACTAGGAATGGGACAATCAGACCTTTTTATTGCTTTGCTGATCTCTTGCATTATATCCTTTTTTCCAAAAAGGCTCCTGTGGCCTAAACTCCTCTTTTTTTCAACTCTTTAGATCCAGCATCAGAGACAACTCAGGAGGTCTTATTTTTGTACAAGGGATAATAAATGGGTACAAAAAATAGCAAGGTCATGAATCAATCCGATTTTAAGATATCTTGGCTATGGGAGTATTATCAAGGTTTCAAGTAATCAGCATGTGGATGGAATCATAAAAGTTTAGCCCATGGAGGATCCAAATATTACGTTATTGTTGCCACTGAGATTTCACAGGACCACAAAACCATTTTATACTAGGTGTAGGCTACAGAAATGCACCCCGTGTCATCATCTGCATACATATAATCAGTCCAGGTCTCCAGCTTTACTTCTGTACCCACTTCTATCACATGATTTCTTTTCTTTTTTTTTTAATTTTTGCTAAAACTTTCTTTGATGTTCCTTTTTTAAACAAAAATTAGTAAAATTTCTATCATCTCCTCCCTCTGTTCCCTACCTCTTTCATCATCTCCATTAACTTGTTTTTTTTTCTGCCAGGGTAAATTAGATGGTTTCCCGTCTATCCTCCAAATCCAAAATCTGAGAACAGTTACAAAAATAACATCACCAAAATAGAAACAAACAGTCCCTTTATGCTTTTAAATGTGGAAATTTAAAAATCTTTTCCCCCCTGTAATTTAACTGGAGTGGATCCATTATCTGATTCACAGTGGAATAGTTTTGCAGCTTCTCAGGTAAGCTCATCAAGGTCCATATCATCAATAGACTCAAGTCTGAACACTGAAGCAATGATATGGATTATCAAGGATTTGTAAAAGCCATTAAGATCACCTGTGTGCCACTCTGTCTGGACATTCATCGAGGCCTGTTTCTTATATTACTGATCATAGTTCATGGCTGTAATATCCTTTCTTTGACAACCCAGTTCAGTAACATTGCCTATCTTTCTCTCTTGGGACACCTGGTGTATTTGAATCACATACCTTTGGATTGACAGTACAATTTCTTCTCACGAAGTCACTAGAGCTCCCTTAATAGCTAGATTGGTGGTGGTGGTGGTGGTGGTGTTAGGTACCACCGTTTTGAGTACAATTCACAGTGATCCCTGCACCTTGCCCTATTCTGTGCTGTCCTCATCATCTCTGACACACTAGAGTCCATCGCTGGAGTTATTGTGTTAATCCTTCCCAAGGACAGTGTCCTTCTCTAAGGACTGGCTCTTCCTAACAAAGTATATGAGATGAAGTATGCCCAAAAATATGTGAGATGAAAAGTCACCATTCTTGCTTACAAAGAGCACCATGGTAGCACTTTCTCTAAGACAGACTTATTTATTCTTTTGGCAATTCATACATTATTCAGTACTCATCTCCAACACCACAACTCAAAGATGTCTCTCTTCTGTCATCCTTAGTCACTGTCCATAACAAGTAATTGAAAAGATCACCGTTTATATCAGATGTGTCATAGTTTTTAAAATGACATCAGTGTTCCTCAGCCCTTTAATGAGGTCTTTGAAATTAGATTTTCCTAATGCAACATGTCTTCTGGTTTCTTGATGATTGGTACAAAGGATGTTGATTGTGCATTCACATAAGATGAAATAATTTGCAGTTTCAATCTTGTCTCCATCATAATAGTCCAGTGGTTAGGATTTTGTTTTTATGTTGCTGTAATGTAATCTATATTAGAAACTATAGCACTTCTGCAACAAGCATTTTAAAACCTCACTTTCACAAGCAAGACAGTGTCATCCGCATAGCATAGGCTGATGAGCCTTCCTTTATCCTCATGTCATATTTTTCTTTTTAAAGTTCAGTTTTTTAAATTATTTGCTCAGCACACAAGTTTAATAGGCATGGAGAAAGAACACACACCTTTCTTGATTTTAAATCATGCAGCATTTCATTGTTTTATTCTGACAAAGTCTCTTGGTCTTTGTAGGTTTCATATAAGTACAATTAAGCTTTCTGGAATTTCCATTCTTCTTAATGTTAGCCATAATTTGTTGTGATCCACATTGTCAAATTCCTCTGCACCATCAATAAAACACTCATGAACATCTTTCTGGAATTCTCTTATTTCAGTTAAGATTTATCTTACATCAGCAATGATACCTCTGGTGGCAATGCCTCTTTGAAATTAGAATTAAAAGTTCTTGAATTTCTGAAAGTTCTCTGCCAATGTATTGGTCCAGACATTTTCTAGTAATCTTTAGCAAGATACTTCTTGCATATGATATTAGTGATTTTGCTCAAAAACATCTTAGAATTAAGAAAATACATGGCAGGAATGACTTCTTGTCTCAGGATCAAAGTCGAGGAACATCACATTTTACTGGTACAATGTAAGTTTACAGAATAAATGTTCTACATCTTACTTTGTTGACTAGTGATAGGATCTTTAAAACTTACAAGTAGCCATCTATATTGTAAATATTGCTCTCTTCCTTCCCAGAGCAAAGATAAGTGAAGAAGCTTAAAAATGTGTGGACATAATTGATCCCAAAGATTAACGTATCATTTTAACATCAGGATCCAGGACTCAGGAAGAAAATAATAGATTTTGTCAGCTACCAGTAATGATTCTATGTGTTCCGTCCATCTTCCTTGATGCTTCCTGGATCATTCAAGAGTTTACCTATAGCGCCCCTCAATATTACAACTCAAGGCTTGCTTCTGTTCTTCAGGTCTCTCGGCTTAAAATGTATTGAACAAGCTATTTTTCTTTTATTTTCCAACTCTAGCTCTTTACACATTTCTTTATAATACTTTGTCCTCTCAAGCTTCCTTTTGAAATCTTCTGTTCATCTCTTTTGCTTGGCAATTTGTTTCCTTTATTTTGGGTTCTTGATGTTCTCGTGTAATTTTCAGAGTTTTGTTTCATGTTTTATATTCATTTTGGCCTTTTCTTTCTCCCCTGTCTTTGTGAATGTCTTGTGCTTTCTTCCTGGGTGATAACCTTGTTGTCATCCCACAATTCATCTGGCCTTCAATCATTACTTTCTCAAATCTATTACTGTTTTTTTTTTTTAATTCAAGTGCGATAGATTTGAGGTTATATTTTGGTTCTTGTGGACTTGGTTTAATTTTTTTATCAGCTTCAATTTGAAGTTGGACACGAGTAATTGATGGCAGTTTCACAGTCAACACCTGAACTGGATTTGATTGCTGATACTGAACTTCTCTTGAGATTTTGTCCACAAATGTAATCAGTCTGATTACATTGTAGTCCACCAAATAAGGTACATGTATGTAATAGCCATTTATGTTCTATAAAAAGAGATATTTGCAATAAAGAATTTAGTGTGCAAAAGTCAATCATTCGAACTTCAGTCTCATTTCTATCATCAACTCCTTAATTTCTGAATATTCATTCTTTTTCTCTGTTTCCAATGTTTACATTCCAGTCACCAATTATTATTAATAAATCTTGATTGCATGATTGATCAATTTTGGACTACAAAAGTTGGTAGAAATCCTTATTACACAGAATCATGGTAACAAAAAGAATTGGCTGTCACAGAAATATTTCAGAAAGCAGCATAGGATCAAGAACTAATAAAGGAAGAGGTTCAGGGTGCACTGAATTTATTGGCAAAAAATAAGACACCAGGAATTGATGATATACCAAGTGGTATGCCCAGCAAACAGACACAGACCTTGATGTGCTCACCAGACTCTGTAAAAAATCTGAAAGACACATACCTGTCCAACTGACTGGAGAAGATCCATATTTGTTCCTACTTCAAATAAAGGTGATATGAAAGAATATTATAGAAACTATAGAATAACACCATTAAAATCACAAGCGAGTAAAATATTGCTCATGATTATTTATTAAATGGCTGGAATTATACATTGACAGGCAACTTCCAGAATTCAAGCTGGACGTTAAAGAGGTCTTTGCACCAACAATTATCATTACTCTGTGAAATGGATCTTGGATGGAAGTAGTGACCATCAGAAGGATATTTATTTGCATTTTACTAACTAAGCAAAGGCTGTCTGGATCAAAACACACTATGGAAGCTAACATCGAGAAGAATGAGACTCTCAGAACACTTAATTGTGCTCATATGAAACATATACCTAGACCAAGAGGTCTGTCAAAACAGGGCAAGAGAACACTGCATGGTTTAAAATCAAGAAAGATGTATGTCAGGGTTGTATCCTTTCTCCATACTTACTCAAGTTCTATGCTGAGCAAATCATTAGAAAAGCTGGTCTTTACAAGGAAGAACATGGCATCAGGGTTAAAGGAAGACTCATCACAACATCAACCACTTGTGTTGTGCAGATAACACAATCTTACTTGCTGAAAGTGAGAAGGACTTAGAACACTTTCTGTAGAAGCTCCATACGACAACCTTCAATTTGGATTACATATCAACATTAAGAAAACAAACATCCTCACCACTAAGTCAATAAGTAACATCTTGATAGAAGGACGGAAAAAAATGAATTGTCAACGATTTCCTTTTGCTTGGATCTACAATCAACAGCTTTGGTGCCAGTAGTCACAAAATCAAAAGATATACTGTCAGGTACCACTCTATAGTGCTAAAGAGTAATGATGTCTTGGTGAGGTTGTGGAGAAACTGGAATTCTTATTCACTGTTGGTGGGAGTGTAAAATAGTGCAACCACTATGGAAGGCTGTATGTGTATGGCACTTTCTTAAAAGACTGTGAATAGAAATACCATTTGACTCAGCAATTCCAGTACTGGGAATATACCCTAAAGAAACCATAACTGTCACCCAAACAGATACATGCACATTTATGTTTATTTTGACTTTGTTCACAATAGCAAAGAATTGGAAACAACCTAAGTGCCCATTAACAAACTAATGGCTAGAGAAACTCTGGTATATTCACACAGTGAAATACTATGCTGCATTGAAAAACAAGGAACTCATGAAATATTTCACAAAATGGGTGAATCTTGAGGACATTATGCTGAGTGAAATGTCTCAGTCACCAAAAGAAAAATATGGTATAATGCCGTTGTCATAAAAGATGACTGATATCAGTATTGGGGGGAGACTGAGAAAGATGGGATAAATAATGTATACTGCATTAAAACAGATGAGGGAAAGAACTGTTTAAAAGGGATATATGATTAGATATTATTGTTATGACAGGAGTACAGAATGAAGGTTAGCATAGTAGAGTGGACTTGAAGAGAGGGATTGAATAACAATGAAAGGATTTTTTCTTTTACGTTTCAAAAAGAAAAGTAAATTGGGGAAAGAGGTGGACAGGAAGAAAGTGCAATAATGAATGAATGGAAATCTAAAGTCTCTGTAAACTTTCATTAAAATAAAATAATAACTGAAAAAGGGTAATGATATCTGTCTAAAGACTAAGAGGCACTTGATCTGAGTCATGATCTTTTCATTCACTTGCTATGCACCTGGAAGTTGGACAATGACAAAGGCTAACAGAGAGAGAACTGATGCCTTTGCGTGGTGATGTTGGAGAAGAATACTGAGTAGCCACCCCACAGACTATTTAAAAAAGAGCAAATAAGTCTTGGAGAATATTCTTCTAGGGTACTCCTTAGAGCAAGGATGGCAAACCTTTGTCTCACATACATACAAGAAGACATGATGCTCGGAAAGGTTGAGGGTCAATGAAAGAGAAGCCAAACCTAGCAAAATGGATATTCACGGTGATTGGAACAATGGACTCAAATATATCAGAGATGATGAGGATGGCACAGCATAGTCAGAGTTCAAATCGTTGTTCAAAGGGTCTCTTTGAGTTGTAGTTTGCTCAATGGCACCTAATAACAGACAACAATGAGTAATCTTACTTGTATTAAAATATAGAAGGCATAACTTCTAACACCACAATACGTAAGTCATCACACTATGAAAGTTGACAGGTGGTGAATGATACCTACTCCCTTTCAAAATGCTTATCACCTGGAGTATTAACTGACTGACTTACAACCTTTGGAGAAGAGTAATTCTTCTATCAAACCCATACTTATGAATTTATTACCTTGAATTAGGTTTGTATTCAGGTTCAGTGGTGCAATTACTCAGCTATAGTTAATGCATTTCAGAGTCATCCACACATTGTTCTTAAGCTACTCTGAGGCTTGTGTAAAGTTGGTCATAACTATGGCATAATTAGGGCAACACTAATGGAATAATTGTCCTGGATCATTAAGACAACACTGCAATGGGGTAACCATGTGTGGGGAATGATTACGTTCTACCTCTCCATTACACATGGAGATTAGTGGGTTCATGCCTATGTCATCTTTTCTTAGTGCATTGCTTCATTCTGTTTCCTGAGGATTTCTGTGTGGATATGTTCCAATTTTCATCCACCTCAGGGCAATTCAAGTGCAAATTGTCTTTCTGGAGGAAGGAGGCAAACTATGTTTCATTTAGTGACAGTGAGGTCTAGGATGCAGATAATACAGCTTCAAGGAATACACGAGTTTCAAGATTCCAGCAGCTGTTGCTTATTAGAAAGTGACTGAATAAAAGATCACCTGAGATTCAGCAAGTTGGGCACTATTGATGGGTTTAAAAAGTAATTTTATTTTCTAATCTCCTATGGATTCATGGTCCCCTTGTGCAAATGAAAAATATACCCTCCCTCTGTGAGTGCATGGCTGACTGAGTGCGTAATGCTTTCCTCTATAGAATGAATTTTATCTAATAGCTGCCTCCTTGTACAGGTGCCCAGTTTAGCAAGCAATCGTTTCTCCTTTTGTCTGTATCCTTGAGTGGTAGACAACCTGAACAGTATGATACTCTTGTCCAGCTAATACAAAGTTACTGTTACTAGTGAGAGAAATTCAGTAATTTGTTATAATACAATATATATGATTTTTTTATATATAATAAGATATAAGATAAGATAAGATGAGATGATAATATAATTAATATACTGTACTATACTATAATATAATAATATATATGGTCTATTTTCTATATAAAGATGTATTGCCATGGTAAAGTCTGCTATTAGGGACCTCTCCAAAATACTGAAGAGCAATGGTGTCGCTCTGGAGACTAAGATGCGGCTGATACAGGCTATTGTCTTTATAATCACTTGTCATGCATCAGAGAGCTGGACAATGACTAGGGAGGATAGAAGGAGAATTGATGCCTTTGAGCTGTGGTGCTGGAGAAGAGTATTGAGAGTACCATGGACTGTTAGGAAAACAATTAGATTTTTCCTGGAAAGGGTTAAACCAGGAGGCTCCTTAGAGGCAAGGATTTTGAGGCTCTGTCTAACATACTTTTGGAAATGTTGTAAGGAGGGACAGGTTCTTGGAGAGGGACATCATGCTTGGGAGGGTGGAGGGATGGCGCAGGAGGGGAAGGCCCTCTATGAGGTGGATTGACTGGGGTAATCGGGATGAGTGTGTCTGAGGCAGTGAGTTTGGATAGTGTGATGGGACAGGATAGATCAGGGTTTAGGGCTGTTGTACATAGGGTTGCTATGAGTTGCAAGCGACTCGATGGCACATAACAAGAATAACAACAACGTATAATATTATATACTACATAATAAATATTGTCTGAATTTTAAATAAATGGCCTAGTAAATAAGGAATTGAACTACCAACTTAAAGAAAAATGGTTCAAGTTCACTTACTGCTCCTAGGAAGAAAGGACAATCCATCCCAGGTGTTTAACAACCTCTGAAAATATACTGAACTCTTAGAATAATCAACTACATAGAACCACAAAGGCAACACTTGTCCAAGGATGAAACTCTGAAAATAAGCAGGAAAAGGACATACAGATAAATGAAAACAACCACAGACAAATAGTAAGGGGTTATAAATTGTGGGGATTGTAATCAACGACATAAGACAAAACATCTATGAATTCTTGAAACAAGCAGCAATCTTTGTAAATTTTCACTCAAGTCACAATGAATTTAAAGTTAGTAACAATAGCACAGGACTAGAAAGATCAAAATTTTTTCATTGGACATTCAGATGTGCTAAGTTTTTGAAAGTTTTGAAAGGAAATGTTAAGTGTTCTTTAATACATTGTTATTATTTCTCAATATGATTACATCGAGTTTTATTGTCTTGGAATTTCATTTCTATATTTTAGAATCTGCAGCCCATCTTTCCTCAATTCCGACAACAGTAGTGCTTCTTATATGTCGTTGATAAGACATTCATACGAGAAGTGACTAATGAAAGCCGAAGTAAGGAGAAATTTTTGTTCTTTCAGGGGTCATATACATGTCTCTCTCTGACTCATTGTGCATGTATGAGTATGTGTGTGTGTCTCTGACGCACGTACCCCCATTATCCCAGTCAATGAGTCAGTATATCTCATCCAGGGTCTTCCTCTCTTGCACCATCCTTCCTCCTTTCCAAGCATGATGTCCTTCTCCAGAAATTGACCCCTCCTGGCAACATGCCCAAAATATGTCAGATGAAACTTCAAAATTTTTGCCTCCAAGGAACAGCCTGGTTTCACCTTCTTTGTTCTCCTAGCAGTCCATTGTATATTCGATACTTTCCTCTAGCACCTCAACTCAAAGGCAACAATTATCTATCTTTCTATCACCCTTAGTCATTGGATATGTGTCCTGGGAAATTTTGTGGGTTTTGGATGCCTGAATGTGTGTGCATAAAATGTGTTGAAAGGACACTGAATTTTTAGACGTGGAAGGTGTTTCAGAGATGGTCTCATTTTATATTATAATTTTTAGAAATAAAGCCCCAGAAACATTGAGTGGCTAAATGATTTACCCAACAGCAGACACTTTAATCTTCACCTAGGGAAAATGACTGCACTTTTGCTAAAACACAGCTCAGCACTATTCTAAAGGGCTAGCACTCTGCACCACAACTTTCTGTCCCTCTTTTCTAATATCATCCTAATCTGCTGCTCTTTTTTTCTGTGGTGTCTCAGGAAGGAGCAAGAGAGTCTTAAAAACTACTCAGCGTTCCAGATTCAATTGGCAGGTTAATCGAAAACAATTTTTTTATAGCACAATAAAGGACATAGGAACAGTGGAACATTAATATTTGTTTCCCAAAGAGTGGACCCTAAGAGAATAAAGCTGCGTGCAATTGAATTATGGTGTCTGTAGTGTGTGCGGCCCATTTTGCATTGCTTCACTTTATGCTACTATTAATCAGTTGGTGGAGGGCAAATAGTATCTTACCAGCTGCTGCTGGAGCACCCCAAGAAAAGTGTCACCCCCACATTCTGGGGGAAGTGGGTAGCTTTCCTAAGTACCTTATGTGACTACAATATAGGATTCATGGTACATTCTTAATGAAACAAAAGGTGGCCTTCTGACAAAAATATCATCCCATTTTTATAATGTAAAATACCTCAATTTTATCAGCATTAACACTGATTGGTTGCCATTGGCCCCTTACCTTCTAATAAAATTTATGATACCTTACAGGAGCCCAATTTGATGGAAAGGGAAGTGATTGCACCCTGCTTAGATATCTCTCTGGCATCTATTCCAACAATAATGCGGTAATTTTATGCATGAAATAGCACAATTGGCATAAATAGTTATAATACTGAGTGCTGTCTATGGAAACTGGCTGGTGGAAAATTAGAAAGCGCTTCACACTTTTGAAACAGGTAATTAGGATTTTTCTTCGTGCTCATACAAGGCAGACTGGAGTTTCATTTTATATTTCATGTTTCATTAAAATATAGGTGTTAAAAATAAATGTTGAATTTAAAACTGTATATATTATGAAATTAAAGGTATAGCAAGCAACGGAGGCTGCAGAGGATATAATGAGATCTTGGGGTGTTATGTTTAGTTGCAGAAGGTTTTTCTTTTGTTTTGATTTTAAGAAGCTGTGACAGGTATTATCACCTTATTTTAAGCATGTTGCTTTGAAAAGGATTGATTGAGAAATAAGTTGCATTCAATCACTAGGTCTTTAGTCCAAGAAGCAGTGGGTGGCCTTGATTGAGACTCTGAGAATGATCTCCCTCTTTTAATTAGCAGGTGGATGTAGGCTTTGGGTCCTGCAAGATTCATTGAGCAGTTTTGAACTTTGCATTGGCCTCAACATTTCCACTCTGACCCTGGTTGCTCATTTGGACCTGCACCAAACCCCAATGGAATCTTTGTGCTGTGGTTTCAGGAGGTGGGCAAAGGGTTATAATGACACCATTGTATTAACCTCCACTTATGACCTAGCTGAGGGCAGGCTTTTAAGTTTTCCCAGCTGTGTCATTAAATGTTGTGCTCTGGCCCCAGTGATATGACACCGTCTCCATTCCAGCCACAGACTAATGACCACGGCTGTGGAGGGAGGCCGGATAGCTAGAAGAGAGTGAATGCCTCGGCTGGGAGTCCCTAAGATGGGCCTTCTGCTTTTATTTATCTTTTCTTTTTTTCTATTCCCCATAATAACCCATGAGGTATGAGGCAGAACATTTAACCTTTGTGTTGCTTAGAGTTTTTTGCCTTGGGTAAGATGCAAGATGTGCTCCCTTCCCTATACTAGTCATTTGCTGTGAAAATCTACATCGCAAACCAAGTATGTAAAAAGAAAGTACAAGAGAAAGTGAAACCTATGTGTTGTGTACTGCAATGGTTGAAAACATTGTGTTAGTATTAAATTTCTCATATTAGGAAAAGGGTATATGGGCTTATAGAAGAGCTTTTCTCTTTTTTATATTATTTATTTTAAAGAGGAAGGCCCTCTATGAGGTGGATTGATTCAATGACTGGGATAATTGGGATGGGAGTGTCAGAGACAGTGCGATTGGCACAGGACAGAGCGGAGTTTAGGGCTGTTGTACGTAGGGTCGCTATGAGTCGCAAGCGACTCGACGGCACATAACAACAACAACATTTTAAAGAACGTTTACGGAGACTTTGGATTTCCATTCATTCATGGTTGCGTTTTTCTCCCTGCCCATGACTCCATCCTCCACCCCAGTTCACTCTTCTCTTTGAAAAGTAAAAGACAAATTCTTTCCTTGTTATACAATCCCCCCCTCCCTGAGTCCACTCCACTATGAAGAGCTTTTCATGGGTCTTCCGTTTCCCAGCCTTCAAGAACATTACTATTCCTTCTGCTTATAAGGCTTAGCGACTGTTTCCTCCCTCCATCTCCCTGACACCTCAACACAACTATGCTCTAGGAACATGGAACATCTAGGACCAGGGTAAGTCCCGCATTCTCCTGTCCAAAACCCAATCGCTAGTACATTAACAATGGCCTAAGTAGGGTTACACAAAAGGAAAAGGGATTTAGAGAAATCAATAAAAGACTGATTACATCATAGTCTCCCACCCACTACCTTCTCTGTTTATGATCTTTAACCTTTCTTTAAGAAATTGAACTGGAAACCGATAAAAAAACAAAATTTAAAAAAATATGCGAACGAAGAAGTATGGTTAGACCAAAGGGCTGACACTGGGAATTTGACAGTATTTACCAGTGTGGGAAAATTGGGGACAGAAGGTGGGCATTAATCAGCAGACAGAAACTCCTATATTCCAAAAATGTACAATGTTATAATAAAGCACAACTATGTGATGCCAATTCCACAGTGATGCATGTATACTGACAGATGATGTTCAAGTACTCAGAATAACACGAAGAAAAGATTTTACACATCAAAATTCACCTTTCCTGAGCTTCAGAAAGTATTATGTAAAAAAAAAACAAAGTAAAAAAAGGAGAAAGATTTATAATAAAAACGCTTTTTACAATGTTTGGTAATATGAGAACAAGATCTACAAATTATTTTAAAAGATAATACGGAATACTCTCATAATTTAAGATGTCCAAAGACCACACCATAAAAGAAGAACTATAATTTGCTTTCACTAATTAAAACTGCACTGTTTCTAGCAGTAGTTTTGTTTTTTTCAAGAGAAAGTAATAAATGAGAGGAGAGATATTTAGCATTGCCAACAATTTTACTGTAAATTTTGTTCATTATTCCTATCATCTTTACTAGTGATTGTGATATAAAGTTATGATCTGTTAAGGTAATAATATATTCACTACCAAAAGGACAACATTTGCTGTAAAACAAAGCGTGAAAGTACAACCCAGGGAGAAAGTGACCATGGTGTTGCTACATTGAGGAGATACAACGGAAGCTATGACACAAAATGTGTATCAATCGTAGCCTACTGTGCCAATTTATCCCACTGGTGACCTTGCTCTTCCTCTTCTGTTCTGACTCTACGCTCTACCAATCATGATGATCTCCTCCAAATACCAGTTCATCTTGATAATATATCTAAAATAAAATGAGATAAAATTTTATCCTTCTAGCTAAGGAGGAGCTTTCTGGTATACCTTTTCCAAGACATAGTTGTCTGTTCTTTTGGGAGCCTTAATCTTTATCAGTACCATGATCCAAGGACATCAATTCATCTTTGTTGTTGTTTATTGTATGCTATCAAGTTGTATTTGACTCTGTACAACAGCCCTGAATTCTGACCTATCCTGACCCAATCTCACTGACTCCAATATACCCAATCCAATGGCCCCAGTTATCGTATTATTCCATCGCATTTAAAATCTTCCTTTCCTGCGCTATCCTTGCACCCTTTAGAGCATGATGCCCTTCTCCAAGTCCCTCCTGGTACATGCCCCAAATATGTGAGATTGGGCTTCAAAATCCTTGCCTCCAAGGAGAAACTTGGTTTCACCCTGTATAAGACAGACCTATTTGTTCTCCTAGCTATCCATGTTATTTATGTTCAATATTCTTTTCCAGTGTCACAACTCAAAGTCATCAATTCTTCTTCTGCCATCCTTAGTCATTGTCTATCTCTCTGATGCATAGCACATAATTGTGAAGACAATGGACTTGATCAGACACACCTCATATTCTAGACAGATGTCATTGCTCCTCAGCACACTGGAGAGATCCCGACAGATGACAGACATACCAATGCAATTTGTCTTTTGATTTCCTGACTGCTAGTACCAAGAATGTTGATTGTGTAGCCAAGCAAGCTGAAATTGTTAACAACCTCAATTACTTCTCCAGTCATCATAAAGCTATCAATTGGCCCAGTGGTGAGTATCTTTGTCTTCTTGATGTTTAGCTTCAATCTACTTTGGAGTCTATAGTCCTTGATCTTCTACAACAAATGCCTTCTCAGTTTTGGCAAGCAAGGTTTTATCATCTGTATAGTGCAAGCTGTTGACAAGTCTTCCTCTACTCCTTATGCCACAATCCTCTTCACAAAGTCTGGCCTCTTGAATTATCTGTTCTGAATATAGATTGAAAATATATGGAGATAGGACCCTTCCCTGATAGACTCCTTCCTAATTTTGAATCATGCAGTGTTTGTCTTATTGGCCATCTTTCATGTGCATATTTTTATTAACTATTGTGTTATCTTCCAGGAATGTCATGGTGTTAACTGAAACATTTAGGTCTTGATCCATTTTTAGTTAGTTTTTAGGCACAGTGTGCAATTTCAATCCTGTTATCTTTTTCTGCTAATGGATAACCAGTTTTTCCAATATTAAAAACAAACAAACAAAAAAAACCAAACACCAATCAACTGTTTCCTCGGATTTTGAAGATTTGTAGAACATCAATTGTTCATAGATTTACTTCTGGGTTCTCAATTCTATTACTTTATGTTTCTATCATTGAATTGATAGTTTTGAGTAACATGATTATATAGTTAAGTGTTGGTAGTGGGAGATATGAGTCAGCTTGCTTTGTTCTTCTTTATCAATGATTTTTTAGCTATTTAGAGTCTTCTCCTTTCCAATTTGGATACTCTTTCTTTCCCTTTATGATTTTCTTGTTCTGGCTGGGGTTTCCAGTACACTTTAAGATAAGAATGATAAATAAAGAGACTTCTACTTTCATTCTTAATCTCAAGGAGATTCTTTCAATCTTTCTGTTGAGAATAATATTGACTATTGGTTTGGCATATATGTTTTTAGTTGTACAACGCATTTTCCTCCTACTCATAATTTACTACAACTTTTTAACATTAAGGTGTTGGGTTTGGTAAAATGGCTTTTCTTCCTAGATTGAGTTAATATGATCATTTTCCTTTGTTTTATGTGATAAATGACATTGATTGGTTGTTGCTGAGCTACCCGTGCATCACTGGCATAAATCCTATTGTATTATGATGTATTAATTCTGATGTATGTATTGCAATATGTGTATAGATATTATGATGCATCTATTTTATTAAGATGGTATGAATCCTATTTTATGATAACGTTTTTATATACTGTTGACTTTTTCTTGGCTAGAATTTTGTAGAGGAATTTTGAAAACATATACATAAGGGATATTAGCCTATAATGCATGTGCATGTGTGTTGAGGTATTGTTGGGTGTTTCAAATGGGGATGACCAGGTCGGTCACTGGACAGATTACACAAAGGGCTTTCCCGATAAGCTGTCAGGTAGAGGAATGGAGGGAATCCTTGTTGTCCATTGTTGGCCTAGCATCAAGGTAGAAATCATCCTCGGTAAGTGTCCCAAGTGGGACAACATGGAAAGGAGGAGGAAAATCTTGCATGACTGCTCATTCTATCCATCGCAAATAGGATGGCGGTACTTAAGGATGTGCTCTGGTACTGATCTCACTGATCACCTCTGTATGTTGTTATTACCTTAATGCTGTTCTTGTTGTTATGTGCCGTCGAGTCCTTTGCGACTCATAGCGACCCTACGTAGAACATCCCTAAACCCTGCTCTATCCTGTGCCAATCTATAGATATAAAAATAATACTTGCTCATCTGCTCAACATGTTCATCTTGGTTTTGGTTTTACACTTGTTTTAAAATTACAGGAGAAAAGAGAAAGGTAATACACAATACATAGTTTATTAGGCATTGCAATTATTTGCATTAATCATTTTATAAAATATTTTCTAAAAATGTGGAGGAAAGGACTAATTTAATTCAAATATATTGACATTTATTCTCTACTTGAAACAATTCTAAAATATCTATAGTATAAAGTGAAATAATTTCTAGGGAAAAGCAACAAAACCTTTTATAATATTTGTACAATTATTTTTAAGGAACAATTAAGTGACAACTTCATATTCTTAAGAACAACTGCATGAACACAACACATAAGGAAGAACAACAAGAAATAAAAAGTTGGCAAAAAAATATTTCAAGCATACTGTCCTCAAGATTAAACAGTTAATTCAAAGACATAAGTATTTATCACTGTGATGAATGCTATGTGTGAATCCTAAGTAATATTCTACCTCTGTCTAGGCTTTCCAAGGTGGTTTTTCAGATAGAAGATCTTGAAGACATGATAGCATAGAACAAGGCAAGAAGGGAGAGAGCTTGCAAAGATTGAGAAGTGAATAAATATAACCAGACATAAGATATTTGTGGAGGAATACTGAGAAATGGAGTTGAACAGATATACTGGGACAAAGAAATTATTTTCATTGTCATGCTAGAATTGAATGATTCTTCCTGTGGGCAATAGAGAGAAACAGTAAATTTTAGGTAGCATTTAGTGTAGTTACAAACATGTTATAGCTAGGATTCTTAGGAGTATGTTAAAGGTGTAATAAACATTATATTAATCAATTGCAATTTCATTAGCAAGAAAGCTGAAAGTCTAAGAAATATTAACAGGGAGCACACGCATACTTCTCCAAAGAGAAGTTTTAGGGGTTTTGAGAATTAGCTATCATTGGGAATAGTTCTTGCATGTTGTATTTCAGAGCTCTGCTTTTTGAGTGTTATCAAAAGCACAGAGGAGAGGGATAGACTTCTGGAATAAATGCCTCTCTTATAAAAGGGGAATCCAAGTATTTTCCATAGGTCCAGAAATGCAAAATCCTTTGGAAAATCAATCTGAGTAACTTAAATAAAGGACATAGAAAAAAAATCACTTTTTTCAGTGTTCTTTGGCAATATATGACCATAACAGATTCAAATATCTTCGCTTTATAGAAGAAACAGAATCTGTATTTGATTTGCTTTTTTTTTCTTTTAGTAAGTTTACTTCTTTATACCCCCATGTTGTGGAGGATTTACTTCCTGCCTGCCTTGAAATGCTCTGAGAATGGATGAAAGGGAAATGTCTATCCTGAACAGATTGCTTCTTCTCCCCTTAGAATAACTCCCAGTTGTTATTTTCCAGTCTCCAATGTTCAATCTATAAAAATATTTTAAAATATCAGAATTCAACATCCAGGAAGTACTAACGAGATATGCAAATCCGGTTATTTAATGTTGCAGTTCATTTAATTTGCTTTCCTTATCAGCATAATTTTCATAGCATTGACATCTTAGAGGCTGATGATGCCTTGCATGGTCTCCAGGTGCATAAACTTTGCCCCAGGACCAACAGATGAAACCTGTTTCAGATGCTATTAAAGTGTTCCTAACTCAAAGATCAGAAATACTCAGAAGAAGCACTTATTGCTTTAGAGGTAGTATACACGTCTAGCTTTAAGTTCTAAACAGAATGTGGGAGACAAAGAAACAAGTAAATGTAATTTCCACCTAGAACTTCTAACATTTAGATGTGCTAAAACTCCTTGCTTATGTAAAACACTATATAGCAACACATGCCTTTTTTGTAATAGTCACATTATATGAACATATGCTAAATGAAAATATATGGCATGTAAACAAATACCCCTCAAACAATTGCTGTTGTTGGTAAGTGCCATCAAGTCAAATACAACTCATAGTGTTCCTACAAACAACAGATTTTAATCCTATTTTATCCTGCACCAACTTTACCATTCTCAACAAACGTGCGCCTGTTGCCACTATACCAATCTATCTCATAGAGCGTGTTTCTTTCATTGACTTTTCTAAGTATGGTGTTGTTTGTTCTCCAAGGAATGCTGTTTATGTTATGTGTCATCAAGTTGCCTGCCACTCATAGTGACCCTATGTACAATAGCTATGAACTCTGCTCTATCCGGAACCAATCTCATTGTTTCCCGCACACATTTTCCCATAATCCCAGATATTGTATCAAGCTATCTCATCCCAGGGTATCCTTTCCTGTGCTGTCCTTTCACCTTCTCAAGCATGATGTCCTTCTCCATGGATTGGTCCCTCTTGGCCACATGCCCAAAGCATGTGAGTTGGAGCTTCATGATTGCCTCCAATTTCCTCTCCTAACAACATGGCCAAAGAACGTTGAAAGAGCTTTGTTATCCTTGCCTCCAGGGAGAACTCTGGTTATGCTTTCTCCAAAATGTATAGCTGTTTGTGCTTTTGGTAGTATGGGATATTCAACATTCTTCTCCCACACCACAAATCAAAGGCTTCAATTCTTCTTCTGTCATCTTTATTCATTGCCCTGCTCTCAGATACATAGTAGTTTACTGAAAAAAGTATGCCTTGAATCAGGCCAATTTTAGTCTTTAAACTGACATCAATACTCTCCAGGACTTTGGAGAGGTCTCTGACAACAAACTTTAAGAATGCTGTAAGTCTCCTGATTTCCTGACTGTGGGCACCAAGGGTATTGATTGCAGATCTGAGCAAGAGGAAATCCTTGACAGTTTCAGGTTTTTCTTTATTTATTATAATGTTGTCTATTGGCCCAGTGGTAGGGATTTTTGTTTTCTCGATGTTGAGATGTAATCTTTATTGAAGACTGCAGTCTTGGATCCTCTGCAGCAAGTACCTCATGTCCTCTTTGCTTTCAGTAAGCAAGACTGTCATCTGCATAATGCAAGACATAACAGATTAATGTTGTTTTAGAGCCTCTTTCAAAAACAAGTGAAAAATAAGAGAGAAACATTCTTCCATCTATTTTTTACCACCATTTTGTTTTGTTGTCATTGCTATGTACTGTTAAGAGGGAATTGACTCATAAATGACCCTTCTCTGGACTTTCAGTAATTGCACGAGAGGAAATTTCTCATTTTCCTTTCATGGGTTTGAACTACCTGTCTTTGATTTGATAGTGCAATTCCTCACTCACTAGACAAACAGAATTCTGGGTATTGTTTCCAACACTGGGACAAACGGATAAAGTGAAAAGGACACCTTCTCTAATGGAATCCAGAGATTACATATACAAATATAAGCAACTCAGTAATATCTCCTTGAGATAGTGATGTAAAGTAAAGTGATAAATCAGGAACAGCCTTAGCTTTGGAAATAACTGGATTCTGGGACTGTTTACAAAGATAAACAACTAGATGAGACACAAAGTGATGAAAAGAAGCCCAAGAATTTTTATTTTAATTATGTTGGATTTGGTATTTATTAATCACTTAACTCAAGAGTTGAAGAGTGAAACCCGGTATGGATACATATATTTTGAAATATCATTGAAATGATGACATTTATAACATTTGGTTTTTAGACACTTCACATCCACAAAGGAAAATTGAGAAGAAATTTAATGTTGGTTTAGAAAGAGGAAGACGAATCAGCAAAGGCTAGAGGGAGTTACTACTAGTGAGGAAGATAGAAGCCAAGAAGGTGTTTCAGTCAATGGAGTGAAAGTCCATGTGAATAAATAGGATTCAACGAATTAAGCCGAAATACCATTTGAAGAGGATGAGAAAAGAATATAATGTGAATGGAGATGTTTCAATGTGACCTTGACAATGAGGATACTATGCTTACTTGACTTGAGCATACTATGCTTAGCATGAAGTAATTGTAACTTCTGTTTTTCATTTGTAATTGAAACAAGCTCAAGCACATACTATCTGGAAGAAATACAAGCTCCATGAAATAAGTCCTAAAGAATTTTTCCATTTTCTTCACTGACTTGTTAGTAAAAAATAATTTTCAAACATTTGAAAGTTTGTTTTGTTCCATGTTGTTCTAAACAAATTCATCCTTGAACCTGGTAATATTATTCTCTTGAAGTTCTGTTGAAAAATCATGAATAAAAATAACGATGTGAGATTTAAGAAGATACAATTAAGTCCTCCCCAAACTTAAGAGAAAAAAGTAAACAAATCAAGAATCACTAAACATGCTTCATATTAAGCAAATAAATAAAACCATCAAGTGGTTAGTATCATTGCTTTTTGAAATATGTTTTAAAAATTCTTAATACTTAATTGTATCATCAGATAGTTATTAACCAAGAGAAAAGTTTCATTTTAAAATAAGTATCTTCTTTTACTTTTTTCAGTTCCCATGTTAAAACCTGGGCCTTTGACCCAAGCTGTGGATTCCTCATACCTTTACCTACTGGCATAGCACTAGAATTAAGGTCAATGGAAGAACTCCTTAGTGCTGAACTTCTGGTCATGAATTATAAAGCAAGGGCATGTAAAGTCACCCAGATGTGAAATCTTACTTGCTAGAGGCTATTGGTAGCCGTTTTAACTCAGACTAATCCTCAACATACTTTTATGAAAAACAGAAACATATGGCTGGAATTAAATAGCAGTCATTAATAAAAGCAAAAATAGCTAATATAATTATAATAATTTAAACGCCATGCCCATAGAAGAGGTTTTTTAGGAAACATTGCTTTTCCATTCACTTGAAGAAATTAATTTTAGTTGTTTGAGAAGCCATAATAAGCCTGGAAGAGTGAGTTTGGCCGCTGGGGTAAACACTTAATTAGGTTGTCTTGCCAGGTGCCTTCTGAGCAGATTTATTCCAGGAAATAGCAATGAGATAGGCTCCATTGATCTCAAAGGTGATGGTGGTCCAAGTGAAGAGAGTTGATTATCTTGGTCTATATTCCAGAAACTTCTGAATTTGCACTATTAAACTAGCCTACTCATGGAATTAGACCCTTAGGAGCTTAGCTCCTTAAATGAAAGGGCATGTTATTTTGAGGAAAGGGAGATATGCTTGAGACCAGTGCTCCCACCATCTGTCCAATTCCTGGTTATAAATGGGATTGTATAAAGCAAACATAATTCTTTGGCAGGTGAAACGTACTTATCTGAATTTATATATTGAAAAGCTAAGTCTTTGTTTACCCTAAAGTGATTTTTTAAGAAAAAAAGGAACTTATTCTTATTATTTCTTAGTATATGCCAGACATTCATTGGTGGCTTTTAATTTGATATCTTGCTTAAGAGTTTCCTTCACATTTCACTTGTGGACTACTGAAACAACAGTCCAGTGTTGGGAGAAGTGCCACCAAAGTGCTTCTCAGAAGCAAGGATGGTGAGGATTCATCTCATATACTTAAGGCATGTGTTCAGGAGGGAAAAGGATATCATACTTGAAAAGATAGAGAATCAGAGAGAAAGAGGAAGTTATGATGGATTGATGCAGTAACTAAGACAATAAGCTTAAGCATATAAGAGATTGTGAGAATGATACAGGATCAGGCAAGGTCTGGACTTGTTGTACCCGTTGCTGTGAGTTGGAGTTGACTCAGTAACACCTAGTCACAACACAACAGGAAGAAATTTCCTTGGAGGTGTAGCTGGTTATCTGTTGGGCTGCTAAATAAAAGGTTAACAGTTTGGATTCACCATTTACACCGCGGGAGAAGGATGAGGCTGTCTATTCGGATTAACATTACAGGCTTGACAACTCACAGGAAGATTATCAAGAGTTGAAATCGTTTTGACAGTCATGGATTTAGAGAAATAAACAGAAATATTTGATCCAATCTAGCTTTATTGAATTGTGATTTTAATGAAAGTCTACAGAATGGTTGGATATTCATTCATTCCTTCATTGATGCACATATTCCTCCTTCCCCCTCTCTTCTCCATCTCTCTGTTAGCTTTACAATGCACTTGTGCCCTGATAGCCTAGTGGTAAGGAGTTGTGACACTGTCAACCCATCCTACTTTTTCATTCAATTGGGAACTTGAGAATTTTGACAGGATATAGCTAAGTCAACTGGAGAATAACATAATAGAGTTAATAAAATTAAGATTCAGATAGGTTGTTATGGGCCTGCCCAACCACTGCACCTCATAAAAACCTTATAAACAGGAGAAATTTTGCTCTATTCTGTGCAATTCTCATGAGGTCCACCATTGTTCAAACCATTACTTTTACTACTTTGTCATTCCACCACCTTGAAGGTCATCCTCTCTTTTGTTGACGTTTTACTTTTCCAAGAACTGTGGCCTCCTGACAATGTGCCAAAAGCAAAATCCTCCTGTGGGATTTACAGCCTCCAAAAATTCACTGGAAGATCAGCTATGAGTGGATTCCAACGCAATGGAAATATGTTGAGATTGAGTATATGAAAACAGAATTTCTGGTGGTTCAGTGTTAGGGATTTAACTAAACTAATATAACTAACTAAAAAGCCAGTGATTAAAATCCACCAATTGGTCGGGAGGAGAAAGATGGGGAAATAACAATGAAAAATTTTCTGCTTTAGAAATTTTTTGAAACAATTTTGCTCTGGCTTATACAGTCACTCTGAGGTAAAACTGACCATTAAGTAACAGTTTGGTTTGGCGCTTGATATAGAATTAAAACGTGAATTGATCTTGGAGAAGATGCTATGAAGTGAAAGATTGATAATTATGTGGAGGGGACTGGAATACATATGTTGTTGTTGTTATGTGCCGTCGAGTCGGTTGCGACTCATAGCTACCCTATGTACAACAGCCCTAAACCCTGATCTATCCTGTGCCAATCTCATTGCCTCTGACACTCCCATCCCGATTACCCCAGTCACTGAATCAATCCACCTCATAGAGGGTCTTCCCCTCCTGCTCTGTCCCTCTTCCCTACCAAGCATGATGTCCCTCTCCAAGGACCTGTCTCTCCTTACAACATGTCCAAATATAAGAACCTATATATCCACAAGATTTGAATGTAGAGGTTGAAAACTAGATAAAGGATCTATTTTAATCTACTGAGCTTTGGGGCAGTTCAGAAGTGCTCATAGCCTTCTATGCCCATAATGAATAAGAGGCTATAAATGTTCTAAAATAATTTATGACCTATTAGAAAGAGTAGTCTCACACAGAGAAAACAAACAAACAAACAAAAAAACCAGAAAAACTGAAACATAAAATCAACCAAAGAAACAAACCAAAAACTATTATCTGTCTCCAGGCAATTTGGGATAACATCTCTGTGATATTTTCTCTGTGAACTTGCTATTGTTGCTATTGTTTGGAAAAGTAAATAAATAACTGTGTGGGAGGGATCATTTCTATAATCTGAGACTGAATCAGTTTCTAAAAATCATGTTCATTTTTTTTGCAGAAAAATCACTGTGTGGCTCTGTAGGGGCTCTCGGAGCTCAGGACTCACGTAGCCCTGTGAGGCTTCACGTCCAACTCTGCCATGTAACTAGAACTATGTCTCTCAGCAAATTTCTCAATCACTTTAAAACCTGATTCCACGGACTTTCTGAAACCAAGGTAAAATATCAATCTAGTTCAAAAAGGATCAAAGTGGTAAGTGTTTAATGTGGTTGCTGTTAAATAATTAACAGATTTATTTAAGAAAGAATAGTCATGTAAAAAGAAATCTTCCCCTTCCTTTATCTGTCCCATGTTAAAACCTGGGTCAAATAGCCAATATTTACTATTATTATTATTACTCTATTGTAAGAAATTAAAGCAGAATGCTTTGGAAAATTAGGTAAAAGAAAGAGGAAAGGAAACAACACCTTAGTCAGCTTTATAAATTTTCAGTGGGCCCAAGAGAAAAGGAAAGACAAAAAATCAGTGGGTTGATCATGTTGAGAAAGTATTTTGAGGAAGGGTAACAAAAATTCTACCAGTATTATTATTATCAGGTGCTATTGAGCCCTCTGTACAATAGAACACCAATCTTGTGTCATTTTCAAAATGGATAATTGGCTGAGCTCATTGTTGCAGCCAATGTGTCAATATATCTCAATGAGGATCAGCCTCTTTTTTGTTCTATAACTTCACCCAAAAGCATTGGTGGTGGTAGTGAGTGATGTGTAAGGCTGATAGATAAAAAAGGTCAGCAGTTTTCACCCACCAGCTGCTCTGTGAAAGAGATGGGCAGTTTCCTCCTGCAAATATTTACAGTTTTATAAGCAAAATGGAGAGAGCTCTGGTGGCTTAGCTATATTGTAATCTCTAAAAGGCAGCGTGGAAAGACAAATTATTATAATGAAATGTGCAAAGAGCTTGAGTCAGAAAAACAAAGGGGCTGGACCTGGAAGTATTAAAAGAAGATAGAGTATTGAGAGTCATTATACCAAAAGGAATTAGGAGACACAGAAGAATTTCATGAAACAACATATGATCAAGAGCCTGTGGTGATGAAGGAAGAAGTCCAAGTTGCTCTGAAAGAACTGGGAAAAAATAAAGCTCCAGGAATTGATGGTATACCAACTGATGTATTTCAACTAACAGACCTGCCCTAGCTGTGCTCACCAAGTTATGCCAAGTAATCTGGAAGACAGCTACTTGGCTAACTGACTGGAAAAGATCTATATTTTATTCCATTCCAAAGAAAGGTGACCCAACAGAGTGTGAAAATTATCAGGCAATATCATTAATATCACATGCAAGCAAGATTTTACTGAAGATTATAAAAAAATGACTGGAATAGCACAACAGAAAACGACCAGAAGTGCAGGCTGGGTTTAGAAGAGTCATGGTACCAGGTATATTGTAACAAATGTTAGATGAATCCGGAAAGCATGGCATACCAGAGGAACGTCTATCTGTGTTTCATTAATTATGCAAAGGGATTTGATTGTGTGGATCACAACAAACTGTGGCTAACTCTGAGAAGAATGAGAATCCCAGAGCACTTGATCATGCTAATGCAAAACCTAAACTTGGACCAGGAGGCAGTCTTCAGACAGGAGCAAGGAAATACTGCATGGTTCAAAATTGGGAAGGGTATATGCCAGCGATGTGTCCTATCTCCATACCTTTTCAATCTGTATGCAGAACGATTATCCAGGAAGCTGGGCAGTATGAGGGGAAATGTGGCACCAGGATTGGAGGATGATTCATCAACAATCTGCATTATGCAGATGATACACCCCTGCTTGCTGAAACTGAGAAGTACCTGAAGTGCTTGCTGTGAAAGGTCAGGGAATGCAGCCTTCAGTATGGATCGAGGTTCAATATCAAGAAAACAAAGATTCTCACCACTGGACCAATTGGCAGCATCATGATGGGTGGTAAATAAATTGAGATTGTTCACAGCTTTAGTTTGCTTGGCTCCACAATCAACATTCTTGACACTAGCAGCAGTGGAATTAAAGGACATATTGTAATGGGAAAGTCTGTGGTTAGAGACATTTCTAAAATACTGAAGAGCAACGATGTCAGTCTGGAGACTAAGGTGTGCCTGATACAGGCCATGGTCTTTGCAATTACTTGCTATGAATCAGAGACCTGGACAACTATGGATGTTAGGAGAATTGATGCCTTTGAGCTGTAGTGCTGGAGAAGAGTGTTGAATATACCATGGACTGCTAAAAGAACAAACAGGTTTGTCCTGGAGAGGGTGAAGCCAGACTGCTCCTTGGAGGCAAGGATTCTGAAGCTTCATCTTACATACTTTGGACATGCTGCAAGGAGGGACCAGTCCTTGGAGAGGGATGTCATGCTTGGAAGGGTGGAAGGACAGCACAGGAAAGGAAGACTTTCTATGAGGTGGATTGATTCAATGACTCAGGTAATGAGGGTAGGTGTGTCAGAGACAATAAGATTGGCGCAGGATAGAGCAGGATTTAGAGTTATTGTACATAGGGTCACTATGAGTTGCAGGCAATTCGACTGCACACAACAACAACAAGGCATATCCATAGCTGCCTCTCCAGCTGGTTTTCTGAAGCAGTTAATTGCCTGGGAAGAGATTGCCCATCCTTCTCCCACAGAGCAGCTGGTGGCCTCGAACCGTGTGCCTTGGGGATTGCAGAGCAGCTTCTTGCCACTAGGACTCAAGAGCTCCAAGGCACGTGGTTCAAATACATTAGTTGTTCTGTGGGAGAGATATCAGCAAGTTCCTCCTATGCAATTAAACTGCTTTTGAAAATCTGTTGGTTTGGTTCTGAGTTGATGGTAAACAACAATAACCAACATAATGAAGAGTTGGAATCAGGTTGAAAGTGGTGAGTTTTATGTGCTTTACTAAGTGTAACGTCTTTCTCCTGGAACAGGTATCTTCTTAAAACATGTCTAAAGAGAGACAAGATCTCCACCAATAAAAGCTTCTGCAAAGTGTTAGTCATTTTATCTTGAAATGTTCTTGATTGCCTCCTGTCCAATTTTTTTCTTTTCTTTTCTTCTCATGATTCTGAGGGTCTTTGAAAAGTAGTGTGTGTATCAACTGCCAATTCCACCACACCTGAAGCCCCCATTCACCCATGGCTTACGCAATTGTCCTGGGCCTCAGGACAGAGAGCAGCAGAGTAAGCTGCTGGCCATATGAAGAGAACTTGTTATTTTCCCAGATAGAATCATCAGTCACGGACTGGCAGATGCCCTCAGCACTGCCAGAGAAAGTCACACCAATTTATTAGCAAAGGAATGCAGCCAGAGTAAAGCTGATGGTATAGACATCGTTCAGCTTCATCAGAAATACCAATTTGTTGTATTTGAGGCAAAGCAGCCAAAATGTCTTTTGAGTTCATCTCCCTCGTTGGTTTCCCCAAATAACTTGAACTTATTGTCCTACTGTTTTCCCTGAGCAGCTGGGTCCTATTGTGAATGTGTAGATAATTTGGAAGTTACTTTTCTCTTTGTAAAATGAGTTAATTCAAATCAGTGAAAATATGTTTATTTAAAAACAAGTGCTCTTTCATTTAAAAATCAGTTTCAACATGTTCCCATTAGTTGAAAATAAAATTATTATTTAAAATGCTCTTTTTAATGACAGTGAAACGTATGCAGCAAAACATTCTCCAATGCAAGTCGGCATTTATAATTCTATGATATTGATTGCCTATTTCACCTTGCTGTTTTTGTGTGTACCATCAAGTCAGAACCAACCCAGAGATGACACTTTAGCATGTTTTCAGAGACAATATATCAAATAGGAAGAGATTTCCCATTTTTCTCCAGTGGAGCAACTGGTGGATCTGAACTGCAGGCCTTCCAAATTGCAGTACGGCTTCTTACCACTAGGCCATGAATGCTCCTATATTTCAAATTGTGCCCCCATTATTACTACTTCGAATGTTCTTAATAATGGTACTAAAAACAAACAAAAAAAACCAAAAAGAGTGTTGTGACGCAGTAAGAAAAATTCAAATTTTGTATAATCCTTACAGGACTATCATTTGGGATATGAAGTTGTGGACTAATCATTCAATCTCTTGGTAACTGAGTTTGTTCACAAAACAAAAAGGGAGAGAACAACAGCTATATTAAATTGGCCAAATTTCAAGTTAAATAAGGTTGAGGAGAGAAGAATAACAAAACAAAATCAACACAACCTCGCAGCATTGAGAAGGCAAATTATAATCTAGTGCCAATTTGCATAGTACTGAGGATAATTAGTTTGGGAGGATACAGGTGGGAGGGATTAATGTCAATTGGGTACGCAGCTACGGTTTCACAGAGGGTGTGAAATTAAACTGGGTTTTGCCAGATGAATCCAGTATGGGTCAACGTGGAGAACATAGGAGGACAATAAATTTAGAGAAAACAATATAAATGCAGGATTGAGAAAAATCAGGGTAATGCTAATAATGGAATTTGCACATGTCATTAAACAATACAGCTGAGGCAACATTTCAGCTAAGAAAACAACCCATCCACTGTAATTCTAAGTATTCTCTAAGTGTTCTCCAAAGTACTTTAAAAAAATAAAAACATGGCATTAGCTACAGTGGAAAGACCATTCTAGATATAAAATTCTGTTTTGTCACTCACTCCCTAAATAACCTTGGCCAAAATAATTTAAACTTTTCTGCTTCAGTTTATCTGTTTCTGAAATGCCAATAATAATTGGTACTATTTTATTTCACTTTCTCACAGGAATTTAGTGTAGAATAAAAAAGTTTATGTATGTGAGACATATTGTTTCTGTACAGATGAGATTAATGTATATGGCAGCTAGTATATATTATTGTTATTGAGGCAGTCATCAGAACAGAGAAAGGAAACACTGCATGGTTCATAGTTGGAAAGAGTGCAGTACAGAGATGTGTCCTATCTCCATACCTTTTCAATCTATATGCAGAACAAATTATCCAGGAGGCTGGGTTGTATGAGGAGAAATGTGTCATCAGGATTGGAAGAAGATTCATTTACAATTTGCGTTACGCAGATGACGCAACACTACTTGCTGAAACTGAGGAGGACCTTAAGTGCTTGCTGCAGAAGGTCAAGGATTGCAGCCTTTAATATGGAGTGAGGTTCAATATCAAGAAAACAAAGATTCTCGCCACTGGGACAATAAGCATCTTGATAGATGGTGAAGAGGTTGAGATTGTTAACAGCTTTAGTTCGCTTGGCTCTACAATCAACACCAGCAGCCAGGAAATTAAAACATGTATTACTTCCGTAATAGCTTGCCTCTGGAAACACTATGAACCTGGAGAGAGGATGAAAGACACACAAGCGCTGAGGACTCTCCTTCACAGGGTTGCTATGAGTCACCTGCGGCTAGACGGCATTAACAACAATAACATCAACATAGAGAGATCAGCTGGCCCAGTGGACAGAAAGCGATGCTACCAAGCCAAAGGTGGGTGACTTTTAATCCGCGACCCTCGGGCCTGTCTTTCATTGTTTTTGTTCAGACATTCCTCTAGGGCGTATAGCCCTGGTGTGCAAGTTGCCATACAGAGGTCATTTGTGGTTGCTGTGAGGCTGAACACTGTGACACTGAGGTGTCAAATGCGTTAATGGTTGGTTACCCAATGCGGACAGAGAGTGGGGTGGAGCTCCCTGATTAAAACAAGCTTGGAAGCAAGGAGTGGCATCCACTTCTATAATAGCTTGCCTCCAGAAACGCTATGAACCTAGAGAAAGGATAAAAGTCAGTCACACAAACGCTGAGAACTCTCCTTCATAGGGTCACTATGGGTCGCCTACAACTCGATGGCACTTAACAAAAACAACATCGTGGTGGGAAAGTCTGCTGTTAGAGATTTCTCCAAATACTGAAGAGCAGTGATTTCACTCTGGAGACTAAGGTGTGCCTGATATAGGCCTTGGTCTTTACAATTACTTGCTATGCATTAGAGAGCTGGACAATGATTAGGAATGATAGAAGGAGAATTGATGCATTTGAGCTGTGGTGTTGGATAAGGGTATTGAATATACCATGGACTGCTAAGAAAACAAACAGGTTTACCTGGAGAGGGTTAAACCAGGTTGCTCCTTGGAGGCAATGATTTTGAAGCTTCATCTGACTGACTTCGGACATGTTGCAAGGAGGGGCCAGTCCTTGGAGAGGGACATCAGGCTTGGGAGGATGGAGGGACAGAGCAGGAGAGGAAGACCGTTGATGATGAAATGGATTGATTCAGTCACTAGGGTTATGGGTATAGATGTGTCAGAGACAGTGAGATCGGCACAGGATAGAACAGGGTTTAGGGCTGTTGTACATAGTGTCGTTATGATTGCGGGTGAATCAACGGCATATAACGATAACAACAACATGGCCTGGATTAGGCACACTTTTGTCTCTAGACTGACATCCTTGCTTTTCAGCACTCTGGAGAGATTTCTGACAACAGTATTCCCCAGTGCAATTAATCTTTCGATATCTTGACTGCTTGTGTTAAGAGTGTTGATTGTGGAGCCGAGCAAGCTGTAATTGCTAACAACCTCAATCTCCTCTCTATCTATCATGATGTTGCCAATTGACCTAGTGGTGAGTATCTTTGTCTTCTTGATGCAGAGCTTCAATCCATATTGCAGACTACAGTTTTTTACCTTTTGTACCAAGCGCTTCAAGTCTTCTTCAGTTTCAGCAATCAAGGTTGTGTCATCTGCATAACATACATTGTTGTTGAGTCTTCCTCCAATTCAGACGCCACACTCCTCCTCAAAAAGCTAGTTTATCAATTAGCTCTTCAAACTCTCTTGCCAACATTGTTTAACTACAGATATAGATACAGACATAGACTTAGACATGGTTACAGGTGTATACTTAGGTTTAACATAGATATCTCACTGACACTTTATTCTGACTCCATTTGTGAAAGGGCCACGTCTGGTTTCATCCTGAGAAGAGCTATCAAAGCTCTTAATCACCTCTGAATTGATCTGAGTGGCATCAACAACTCAGGACTAGGTGAGAAAGAATTCTTTTGCTGTGGTGCTATGACTTTCATGGATATTTCATAGGCATGTTATGTTTGTGTTCTGCAATTTATGTTGAATGACCTTACTGCATGTTCTAAACGTGATCCTATTCCGTTTGACCTTTTAGATCAGGGCCGTGCCTGTTTGATATTTCAGAACAGGAGAGTGAGAAGACTTCCGTGGAGAAAACAGACTGGTTTAAGACACTAATGTCACTATTTTGTAAAATACAAAATCAAAAAATGTGTGCAGGAGGAAGGTAGCTGAGCACAGGCACAGACTACAGCAGAGAGATAGGGCTAGACCAAACAATGTAGTTGTTGTTGTGTGACATCCAGTTGGAAGTGGCCTCCAGCAGGTTTTCAGAGGCAGTAAATATCAGTGGGGGACTTTGCCCATCTTTCTTCTGTGGACCAGCTGATCGATTTGAACCACGTGCCTTTGAGATTGCAGTTTAGCTTCATACAATTAGGCCACCAGAACTCACTGAATGAGGCAGAATTAGCTGTAAAATTCAACTTAAGTCAGGAATATGAAGGAGAGGGACCACAGTATGAACACTTTGCTGGTATATATGAGAGTGGAGAGGTCAGAGAAGAGGAGTATGCGACCTTGGAAGGGAATTTTAGGGAAGAATTATCTATATTTGTGGGAATCAGGCGGCTTTGTGCTAAGGAATTACATTGCCAACTAAAGGTACGCAGTTCGAATCCACCATGGGAGAAAGATGGGCCATCCACTCCCAATTTACTGCCTCTGAAAACCCACTGGAGGTTCAGGTACGGGTCAGTTCCCCCTCAAAAATACACAGTAACAACGCAATCTGTATTTAAGTATTTTGTTTTGGTGTGCTATGGGGTATACAGGTTAAAACCTTCATCCATCTCTTTAACTTAGTCATTATTTTCTGTTGCTCTCAGTGCCAGAGCCCCTTCACTGGGCTTTGTAGGGAAGAGAGTCATGTGTGTAGGTTAGAATAATAGGAGATGGGCCATCTTATGGCATTCAGGGTAGCAGACATCAGAGCTGTGTTAACATATCAGCAAGTTCAAAATCTAGAGGAAATCTGAAGCAGAAAAAGTTTTCAAGGTTTGCTTTGTTTCCTTAACAATATTTGGTGCAAAGCCAGTCGATTTTGGCTGAAGACGACATGTCTTCCTGGGGTATTTTCCTGGAAGTTCCAAACTAATTAAGCCTAAAAAGTTCTAAATGCTGAAAAGGAGCTCTTCATTTAAAGAAAATCTAATGTGAATCCTCGGATAGAGCAAGGAATCCTTTTGTAATGCAAATAACTCCTCCCTTGTGCTATCATCTTGCCTGATAAGTTTCTGAGTTGGGAAAATGCTGGGCCCACCTGTACTCCATTCCGTGCGCACTGAGAAGGCAGAGCATAATAGATGGGGAGCCCTAGGAATATTTCAACCCTAGCAGCGTGGCTCACTGTTGTCTATGACAAGTTGTTAAATTATTGATACCCAGCCAGGCTTTGGGACACAGGCTTTGTTGTTGCAAGCTAACAACGCCACCTGAGAGAAAGCCTTAATGAGAGAGCAGGGACGTCACCGAGGTGGGGTGAGGCTTCCGAGCTACGAGTCCTGCTGGCACAGAAGAGAGCTACAAATTATTCGAACTGACCACTGTTGCAAAAAGCAAGGGGAAAGAGGTACATTAATGAAATTCTTACAACAGATGGCAAACTGTCCTTGGATTCTGTAGTGGAGGCAAAGGGGAGGAAAATACACACATGAAAAACAAACAAACAAACAAACAAAAAACACAACAAAACCCAACCAAACTTTCAGAGAATATTTTATAAGAACGCTGTCACACAGAATCTACTTACTCTCAGGGCTCAGAGAGAACTGTCTAAGAGACAATCAGTTAACTGATTTAACAGATGATGACAGAAAAGAATTAGAGAAAGAAATTTTTCCCCCTCTCAAGTTAAAATAACAACCCACTTTCTATCCATGGGTAAATCTCCGGGTCCAGATGGCTGCCCAACAGAATTTTAGCAAACATTTGGAGAGATAATCAGGCCTGTAACAGTAGATAATTACTCACTTATATATGGCTCAGCGCCCCCTCATCTACATTAGTTTCTATAGCAGGTTTTTTGCCAAAGGAACGGAAGCAGACCCCTGCTCTGTGATCTCATTTGTAACATCCTTTGCGTCCCTCTGCACAGATTCCAACAACCATCCTTTCTATTTCGGTGTCCTTATGAAGACCTCTGAGCACCATGGGATGGTGAGGACACACTGAATATTACTGAAAGGGGCTAGGAAAACAGCCACTAGCAAGTCCGCCAGGGAACTGGGTTAAGGGTCCAGTTTAGTTGTCAAGAAAAATCATCCAATTAGTAGATTTGGAGGAAGGGGCTCCATTTACTCTTCTCTACCTCCACCACTCACTTTCCCAAGAGGAGGTGTGAACGATGGGGAGTTTGTGGGAGTGAACAGCCACCCCAGCACAAAGAGAGCAAAGGTTACAGGCGTTTTCAAAGGCAGTTAGATAGGAGCCACGTTGCCAGGGGCTTAATGGAGACTGAAGAGCTTAGTAACAGTCTGAGCTCTAAGGCTGAGAAGACAGGGTGAGGCTCCAAACTGCAGGCTTCACTGACCAGACTGGCTGTAAATGTCTCTACAAAATATAGTTGCTTTAGGGAAACAATCATTCCAAACTCTTATAGATATTTTTCCCCCCTCTGCAGAGAATTTTACAAAAATGAGCTAATTAATCCTCTCTCCAACGCAGCCATTTCAGACACTATTATTTTTCCCATTTTAAAGATGGAGAAACTGAGTAAAAGAAGCCTTGCCTTGTTAGCTGTCAGCTCGTTGAAGATGAAACACATTTGAAACGTCAGCCATTACTGAGTGTTTTCAACTTCAGGCCAATCTATCTATCAGTGTTCTGTCGACAAAATTGCAACCTCTGTGCACACAAAAAACACACACTAATGTTTATTGATTGGACAATGATAATAGTTATTATTTATTGAGGGCTTCATTTATATTGCATTGTCGGTCTTTGGTGTTGTTCAGGCGTCCCCATCCTTTGAAACACTGACTTTCATCTGTGGCTGTCTCTTAGAATCCACCTGGGGACACTTTAAGAATCCTTCTTTCCAGATCAATTAACTCAGACTTCCTAGGAGCTGGGGACCTGCTATCCATATTTTTTTTAAAGTTCCCCAAGGCAATTGCAGTGTGCAAACAATGTCCAGATCATTTCAGATAAGAAAGTTAGAAGAGAAGTCAAAGAATACCCGGGGTTAATAATAGGTTGTTGTTTTCTTGTATTTTGTTTTAGGTGGAAGAGACTTGAGTTATAGGATGAATAGAAAGAACCAATATTGAAGAAACATAAAAGACACAGAAGAGAAGGGGTCATTAATTGAACAAGTTCTTGGGGGAAATAAGAGAAAGAAGACTAGCCACTTTTTCCTTCAAGTCCCTTTTGTGCACTAACAGATTTCTGTTGTAGCATATACAATGTGTGTTCACCAGTCTGTCTTCTTTCCGGGCTATAACTTGTTTGAGGAATGGGACCCTGGCCTCGTCATTTCTCGTGTCCAGTAACTTAAGTAATGACTGGGATATAACAGGCTCTCAAAAGTTGAATAAATGAATGAATAAACCTGGAAAAGTTCATAATCTGTTCTTCCAGGCAAAGTCTTGCTCCATCTGTCTCACACAGTGCTTGAAACTCACATCATAAATCACTATTAGACTCAAGTTCAGTTAACCTGAGTTAAGGATTGGCTGTGGAGACATTAGACCTCACCATGCTACTTTCAACTTTGTGACTCTGCATAAACTGTTTTGACTAATTAGCCAATCAGTCACCAACAGGACCCAAACGGACTGTACAGTTTGTCTTCTGGTGGTTGTGGCAGGGGAGGTATGAAGAATTAATGTTCAGGATGACACTGTGTGTGTGTGTGTGTGTGTGTTGCTGTTGTTGTTATGTGCCGTCGAGTTGCCTGCGACTCTTAGCAACCCTATGTACAACCCTATGTACAAACCATAAATCCTGCTCTGTCCTGAGTCAATCTCACTGTCTCTGACACCCCCACCCCAATTACCCCAGTCACTGAATCAATCCACCTCATCGAGGGTCTTCCCCTCCTGCGCTGTCCTTCCACACCCCCAAGCATGACGTCCCTCTTCAAGGACCAGTCCCTCCTTGCAACATGTCCAAAGTATGTCAGATGAACCTTCAGAATCCTTGCCTCCAAGGAGCAGCCTGGTTTAACCCTCTCCAGGATGAACCTTTTTGTTTTCTTAGCAGTCCATGGTACATTCAATACTCTTCTCCAGCATCACAGCTCAAAGTCATCAATTCTTCTTCTATCCTCCCTAGCCATTGTCCAGCTCTCTGACGCATGGCAAGTGATTGCAAAGACTATGGTCTGTATCAGGTGCACCTTAGTTTCTAGAGTGACACCATTGCTCTTCAGTACTTTGGAGAGGTCTGTAACAGTAGACTTTCTAATCCCAATACATCTTTTAATTTCCTGGCTGCTGATGCCAAGTGTTCATTGCAGGGCCAAGCAAACTAAAGCTGTGAACAATCACCATCCATCCTGATGGGGCCAATTGGCCCAGTGGTGAGAATCTTTGTCTTCTTGATATTGAGCCTCAGTCCAAGGGGGTACTACATTCAAAGCTCTCCTATGCCAAAAGCTTGTTCTTAAAGATTCACATGCCAAGTTAACATTTACATTACTTGTGCTCTCTGCTTTTCTATATGAAGAATCCTTAGGAAATGAATGAATTCTAGAAGATGCCACTTTCTACTTAGATGAATCCATACATCTTTGAGGAAATTTTTTTACTGTAGAATGTTAAGTGCAGCTTCTGAAATGTTTCAACTCACAATTGAGTACTGCTTATGGGAATCCCACGTGAATAGAGTTGAAATGCATTCTATAGGGTTTCGTAGCCTGCTACTTCTCTGAAGTGGTTCACCAGACCTTACTTTTGGGGCTACTTTGTGCAGACTTGAGTTTCCAATCTTTTGGTTAGTAATCTAGTGTTTAACCAGCTGTATCATACAAAGACCAGCCAAATGGAACTTCCCAATACTGAATCCTACCATGAATCAATATCCAGTGATGAAGTTCAAGCTGCTCTGAAAGGATTGGCCAAAAACAAAGCCCCAGGAATTGATGGCAAACAAATTCACATTTCAACACACAGATGCTGTCTTGGATGACTCACTCAGTTGTGTCAAGAAATCTAGAGGAAGACCACTTGCCTAACTGTCTGGAAGAGGTTCATATTTCTTCCCATTCCAAAGATACATGACCCAACAGAGTACGGAAATTGTCAAACAATATCATTACTATCACATGCACGCAAGATTCTGCTGAAAATGATCCAAAAACGGCTGAGAGCTGAGAACTGCCAGAAGTGCAGGCTGGGTTTACAAAAGGCCATAGTACTAAGGATATTATAGTTAATGTCAGATGGATCTTGTCTGAGAGTAGAGAGTGCCAGAGGAATGTCTATCTGTGTTTAATTGACTATGTAAAGGCGTTTGACTGTGTGGATCAAAACAAACTTTGTCTGACTCCGAGAAGAATGGGAATCTCAGAACATTTGATCATGCTTATGCCAAATCTATACTTGGACCAGGAGACAGTGGTCAGAACAGAGCGAGCAAGGAAACACCACACAGTTCAAAATGGGAGAGGATCTCCATACCAGTTCAATATGTATGCAGAACAGATTATCCATGAGGCTGGGCTTTATGAGGAAAAATTGTGGCATTGGGATTGGAGGAAGACTCATCAAAAATCTGCATTATTCAGATTATACAACCCTGCTTGCTGATACTGAGGAGGACCTGAACAGCTTGATACAGAAGCTAAAGGACTGCAGCCCTCAATACGGATTGAAGCTCAACATCAAGAAAGCAAAAGACTCTCACCACTGGGCCAATTGGCAGCATCATGATAAACGTTGAAGAGA
>NW_006399826.1:10307321-10309318 GCF_000299155.1 Elephantulus edwardii | reverse complement strand
CAGGCCATGGTCTTTGCAATTACTTGTGATGCATCACAAAGCTGAATGCATGCTCAGAGAGCCAAGAGGTTTGTCTTAGACAGAGTGAAATCAAGCTGCTCCTTGGAGACAAGAATTCTGAAGCTTCGTCTGCCATATTTTGGCATGTTAGATACGTTAGAGACCTGTCCTTGGAGAGGGACATTATTCTTGGGAGGATGGAGGAACTGTGCAAGAGAGGAAGCCCTTGATAAGATGGATTGACTCAGGAACTGGTGTAATGGGGGTAGGTGTGTCAGAGGCAATAAGTTTGTCCCAGGATAGAGTAGGGTTCAGAGGTGTTGTACATAGGGTCACTATGAAGGCACATAACAACAACAGCACAGCAACAAGCTCATCTTAGATCTAACTTAAGCCCAACTCAAGCTATAAACTACACCGCCTTTTTCAGAATACTTTGTACTGTTTAGCCCTGCCTCCAACCTTAAGCTGTTCTTTGTACCTCTGGAATGCTTGGAATATGGAATCATCGTATTCCTGACTACTCTCTGATTCTGTCTTCTAGATCCTTATCTAAATTTTGAGACAAGTTCATTATAAGATAATCAGTTTAAAATTTCTGCTCTAAAAGTCCCTCTCCAGCTTGCTTCTTAAAGTAGTCTTACCATGATTATTCTTCTACAGCCCTCATTCGTTTTAATATTCATTCCCTAACAAATCCAATTTCCTTCTTGCCCAATATAGATTTTTAAAATGCATTGTTATAATTAAACCATGAAAATAAAATTAATTCCATTCCCATCAAGTCTACTTCCATGCAAGATGACCCTCAGCTGGGGTTTCCAAGGCTGTAAATTTTCTAAGAGAAAAATACCTATCTTTCTGTCATGGAACATCTGGTGGAGTCAAACTTCCAACCTTTCAGTTAGCATCAAAACACACAAAATTCACACCCCCGGTGTTCCTTATTTAAACATCAGATGTATGCAAGATTTCATGGACCATAGCTTGGGAGAAATTATTGTTACAGAATATTTTGTTTGATGAAGGGAAGTAAAATATATTAACAAAACAGTGAGATTCCATTATGAATTTATGTTGACTGATTTAAACTGAGTGGCAAGAAGCTGTACTAAATCCTGAAGACACATGGTCACCAGCTGCTCCATGGGAGAAGGATGGGTAATCTCCTATGCAATTAACTGCTTCTGAAAACCCGCTGGAGGGTCTTGCTATGGGTCCAAGTATAGGTTTTGCATAAGCACCATCAAATGTTCTGAGATTCCCATTCTTCTCAGAGTTAGCCACAGCTTGTTGCGATCCACATAGTCAAAAGCCTTTGCATAGTCAATGAAGCATAGATAGACATTCCTCTGGTACTCTGTTTTCTGCCAAGATCCATCTAACAGCTATAATATCCCTAGTACCACACCCTCTTCTAAGGCCAGCCTGCACCTTTGGCATTTCTCCGTTGCCGTGTAGTTCCAGTCGTTTTTGGATCATTTTCAGCAGAATCTTGCTTACATGTGATATTAATGATATTGTTTGATAATTTCTGCACTCTGTCAGGTCACCTTTCTTTGGAATGGGAACATAGATTGAGATTTTCCAGTCAGTTAGCCAAGTGGTTGTCCTCCAGATTTCTTGGCACAAGTTATTGAGCACAACCATGGCAGTTTGTTGAAATATGTCAATTGCTATACCATCAACTCCTGGAGCCTTTTTATTTATTTATTTGTTTATTTATTGCCAATTCTTTCAGAGCAACTTGAACTTCCTCCTTCAACACCACAGGCTCTTGCTCATACGTTATTTCATGAAATTCTTCTGTGTCAGTCTATTCCTTTCGGTACAGTCACTGTATACTCCTTCCATCTTCTTTTAATGCTTCTTAGATCATTTAACATTCTGCTCAAAGCATCCTTAAGTATTGCCACTCATGGTTTGAATTTATTTTTCAATTCCTTTAGCTTAAGAAATGCTGAGCAAGTTTGGCCCTTTTGATTTTCTAACTCCAA
>NW_006399826.1:10286885-10306661 GCF_000299155.1 Elephantulus edwardii | reverse complement strand
TCGCCCATTATTATCAATGCATCTTGATTGCATGTTCACTTGATTTCTGACTGCAACAGTTGGTAGAAATCTTCCATTTCCTCCTCTTTGGCTCTAGTTGTTGGTGCATATATTTGAATGATAGTGGTACTAACTGGACCTCCTTGTATGTGTATGGATATTATCTTGTCACTCAACACATTGTATTTCATGATGGATCCAGAAATGATCCTTTTAACTATGACACCAACTCCATTTTTTCTCACTTTTCATCCTCGGCATAGTAAATCGTATGATCATCTGATTCAAAATGTCCCATGCCAAGCCACCTCACTTCACCAATACTTAGTATGTCAATATTAATGCATTCCATTTCCTTCTTAAAAATGTCCAATTTTTCTACATTCATGCTTCTCACATTCCATGTTTCAATCACTAGTGTCTGCTTACAGCTATTCCTCCTTCTTTGTGTTTCCATATCCGAGATCTCAGTCTCAATTGCCATGTCCGCTAGTCTAAGTGCTAGTCTAAGTGTGCTCTATTGTACATAGGGTTGTCAAAGGCCTGTTATTTTGAAAGTGGGGGGCCAATCCTTCTTCCTAGTCTGTCTTAATTTGTGGTGTGGGTTTGTTTTTTTGGTTTTTTTTTTAGTTGCTTTTTTATAATCTGATAAGCAAGCATTTTACAGAAAAGAGCAGATGAAAAACATTTACCCAATTAGAAAAATCCTACCATTTTACTGTATTGGTCTATTACATCTAACTTTTTTTTTTTTTGGTTGAGTCCTTGGAGTTTTCTGCAGACACTATCATATTGTCTGCATGGAGCAACAGTTTTACCATCTCTTTGCTAGTTTGGATGCCTCTCATTTCCTTCTCTTGTCATATTTTCCTAGCAAGTACTTTCAATACAATATTGAATAGGAGTGGTGAAAGCGAGCATCCTTTTCTCATCCCTGTTCACTAGGGAAACAATGCCTTTCTCCATTGAGAATGATGTTAACTTTTGGTTTTGCATATTTTGCTAAGTGCTCAATTAGAAGGGGATGTTGGATTTTTGTCTAAGGCCTTCTCTGCATCAATTGACAGAATCATGCAGTTCTTGTTCTTTGTTTTGTTAATGTGATGAATTACGTTGATTGTTTTTCTTATGTTGAACCACCTTTGTATACCTGTTATGAATCCTAGTTGGTCATAATAATTTTTTTATGTGCTGTTGGATTTTATTGGTTAGAACCTTGTTAAGGATTTTTGCATCTATATACATGAGAGATATTGGTATATAGTTCTCTTTCATGGTAATTTCTTTGCCTAGTTTTGATATAAAGGTTATACTTGCTTCATGGGCTGACTCTGGGAGTGTTCCTTCTTTTTCTATTTGTATTAAAATAATTTAAGTAGAATTAGAGATAGTTCTTCTCTGAATGCTTAGTAGAATTCAGCTGTGAAGCCATCTGGGCCAGGAGATGTATATATATTTTATGGGAGAGTCTTTTTATGACTTGCTTAATGTCTTCTTTTGTAATAGGTTTGTTCAAGTGTTCTACATACTTACATGCCAGTGTGGGTAGGGTGTGAGCCTAATGGAATATGTTTTCAAATTTATTGTAGTATAGCATTTCATAATATTCTGATATTACTGATTTAATTTCATCTGGTTCTGTTATTATTTTTATCATTTCTTAATAGAGTTATGTTGTGTCTTCTCTTTCTTTTCTTTTGTTAAGTTTGCCAATTTTATTGGCCCTTTCAAAGAACCAGCTGTGGATTTTGTTAATGGTTTCAGTTGTGTTTCTGTTTTCTATCTCATTAATTTCTTCTCTTGTCCTTATGATTTCCTTTCTTCTAGAGACTGTAGGGTTAGATTGGGGTTTGTTTTATTTGTTGGGTTTTTTTTTGTTTTGTTTTTAATGGAGGCGTCTAGTTAGGTCATTAATTTTCCTTTTTTTAAAAAATGTATTTGCTTGATGCTATTTACTGGCCCCTGAAGATTGCCTTAGCTGTACCGCAGAGGTTTTGGCGCATTGTATTTTCTTTATCCTTTGTTTTAAGGAAATTTTTCATTTCATTTTTGTACCTTCTATAACCCAATCATGCTCTTTTGTTGTTGTTGTTGTTGATTGCCTTCAAGTTGAGCACGATTCATACTGACCCTATAAACAAACAGCCTGACGGGCCTCTACAACTATTGACACTTATCAAAGTTCATAGGGTTTCTGGAGGCATATTATTTAGGAAATGGATGCCCAGCAGGGTGTTATTTAGTTTCCATGTGGAAAGTTTTGTAAGACTACCATTGTGGTCTAACAAGATACTTTGTATCATTTTATTTATTTATTTTTCAATTTGTTAAGGCTTGTTTTGTGTCTTAATATGTGATTAATTGTGGAGTAAATATGTACCGTCTGGACTTGAAAAGAAACTAAATTAACTTTTAGTTGGGTTCAGTACTTTCAATACATCCACAAGACCCAGTTGACTGATTATATAATTTAGATCTTCTGCATCTTTGTTAAGCTTCTTTCAAGTTGACCTATCCTTCTGAAAGTGGTATGTTAAAATCTACCACTATTGTGTTACTGTAGTTCATTCTTCAAATTTGTTATATATTATTTTATTTATTTTGCTCTTCTTTATTTGGTGTATAGTTATTGAACAAAGTTGTGTCTTCTTGTCCTAGTGTGCCTTTAGTTTAGTTCTGAAATCTATTTTATCAGAGATTAGCATTGCCACTTCTGCTTTTTTTTTTTTGTGGGTGCCATTTGCTTGGTATTTTTTTTTCTCCAGTCTTTGATTTTTACTGTGCCTTTTCCCTCATTTCTTAAATGTGTCTTTTGTAGGCAGCAGATTGATGGGCTTTAGTTTTCTTTATCCAATCTGCTACTCTTTTTCTCTTAATTTGTGAATTTAGTACATTCACATTGAGTGTGATTATTGATTTGTCAGATTTTATCATTGTCCTTTGCTGTGTTTCTTTTTCTGTTGTTTCTGGTTACTCTGGTTACTTTCCTTTGGTTAGAATTTCTTGTAGAGTTGGTCTTGTTTTCACAATTCCTTCAGTTACTGTTTTTCTGCAATGACGTAATGTCTCTTTCTTATTTGTTGAACGCTTTTGCTGAGTACAGGATCCTCTAACAACTGTTTTCTTTCAGTCTTCTGTATGTCCCATCCCTTTGTCTTCTTGCTTCTGTGGTTTCTGCTCAGAAATCAGAAGCTAGCCTAATTGGTTCTCGTTTGTTAGGTGACTCTGCTTTTCTCAAGCTGCTTTTAATTTCCTATCCTTATCTATGGTTCTGTTGAATTTGGCTATGATATTTCCTGGTGTTTTTCTTTTGGGGTTTGTTTGGGGTTCACTACGTTTTTTGAATGTGGACTACTTCATTCCTTATTATGCCAGATGAAGGACATTGAATGCATATGAGACTGTCACGGGACAGCTAGCGAGAACAACCTGTACTTCCGTGTTTGCTTGAGAACATCCAGTTATTGCACATGGCGTGGTTATTGCAGTCGCAGCTGTGACATATAGACGTTAAGGACACGATCCCAACCATGATTGGCTAGCAAGCTGTTTCCATAGCATGTGATTTTAATCTCCTCTTCAAGAGTATATATACTGGGAGAAAGAGGAACTAAAGAGGGTAACTTCTCTCCTGCCTGTGGTCTGAGAGTGCCGCAGGCCTTCTCTCAGAACTCAGAGCGAAGTTGGACAGTGGTGCCTGACAGCCAGGGAAGTTTTCTTCTAGTAATTCTCCCACAAGTTTTCAGTGTTTCCCCTGCCTCACTTGCATTCTGAGTGTTTTGATATATGCATGTTGTTCCTTTTGACACCATACCACGTTATTCTAAGGTCGTCTTCATTTTCCTCCCATCTCCTCTGTTTTCTCTTACTTTGTTCTCATTGAGGTTCTTGTCTTCCAACTCATTGACTCTGTTCCATCTCCTCTGTTTTACTTTTTTGTCCGTCTAGTATTCTGGTTTGGAAGCAGGAGTGGCATCCACTTCCTAAACAATATGCCTCTGGAAACTCTATAAGCTTCCATAAATGATGATAGTTATGGAAAGACTTCAGCTCTTTTGTTCATACGGTTGCTATGAGTCTTCTCAACTTGATGTCAGTCAACAGCAACAGTATGTTAGTATCTTCTGCAATTTCAATCTTGATAATCATGATTACATTTTCAAGCATTTCTGTTGATTCCTTTACTGTGTTGGCTGTAGTTTCTCTGTCGTTGATTTTATTCAAATTTTTTTCTACCATTTTACCTATAGTATCAATTTTTTCTTCTATCTTTTGCAATTTCTTCAGTAGTTGTTCATCTTCCTCCACGTTGATATATTTCTTCTGGCTCCTTCATTAAATTTATTTATGGCTTCCATTCTTTCTTCTATCATTTCCACCTTCTTCTGTAGCTATACAAATAACTCCATTTCAATGTATTTCCTTCTGCCTCTGTCTCTGGGATATTCATTGGATCTGCAATATGCTCTGCTTTTTTATGATGAGGCTTTTTTTGTTATTTCACAATGTTTGAAACTGTCTGCTGCTTTCTTGACATTGTTGTTGTTCAGTGCTATTGAGTTATAGATGACTTATAGGACCCTATGAAGGAAAGACCTGAACACTTGTATAATTTATTATGTGATATTTTATTGTGGTATGTGTTAGACTGTTTCCATTGTATCTGTGTAGATTGTTTATAGTTCTTCATGAGATTACTTACTAGTTACACATGTAGTGTTCTGTTTACAGAGGAGGGTAACTTGGTAGGGCAGGAGTCTGTTCTAGGCTTGTGCTGTAGGTAAGTTCCCCTTTCCTAAGGTTCTTAAACTTCTCTTATGGTCTACAGTGCAGATTTACAAGACTATCACCCAACTGCTGCCCACATCTTCTATAGTTTGGAATTGTCCTTGATGGTACAGAAGAGCACAGGCTCCAGGGTTCTATTCTCCCCTGAAACCTCCCAGGCAGCTATACTCTTTCTATCTAGTATGCGATCAAGGGGGCAGGGCTCTCTACCTATTTCCACCTTTTCTGAACATAGACTGATGGGAATCTCTCCAGCCTCTTCTAAAGTTCCAATTATAGTTTTTTTAACATCTGAAACATGATAGCTTAAATTTTTTATGTGACTATTGATAATTTTATGTAAAGTCTTCTTTCAGCAGTTTCTATTTCTTACTGTTTATTTGCTATTTTATTTTGTTGGTGTTTTAAAATTTTGTTTGTGAAGAAATAGATTTATTTTGTTATTATTATTTTAGCTACTGTTTTCTAAAACTGCCAACCAAAATATTGAGTGAGAATGTGTCAATGAGGTTTTATGGCTCCCTATGGATATAGAGAATTTATTAATAATTTAAACATGCAACTAATGTGTATAGGATTCTAACAAGTGAATGGATCAATTTTCCATCTAGTTAGGTACAAAATTATCCTACTGGGAGACAGAGGGCTCTGAATACTACCAAAAAAGAAGACCAACAGGTGAAGTATATCCTTTGGACCCAGAATCTTTGTGCTGAGAGGTTTCAAGACCAGGAGAAGGAGACCGGCTAGAGGATTTGAGAAAATAACAAGACTTGATCTCAGGGGACAAGCAAGATGAGTATTTTGAGGCACTCTAACTTATATGATATTGAACCTGACACCTCAACATTTTAGTATAAGAGTTCTGAAACGTCTTTGATGCATATTTAGAGTAAGTCTGTTGGTTCCTCTGAAGAAAAGAACAGTTCTTATACTTGATCATCAATGATGGGTTATGAGACGTAGTCTCTATGTGAACAGCATAATCAGAAGGAAGATCTGCCCATGAGACAAATTCAATAAGAGAAGTGTTAGGTCAAGATGTCCCGAAAGCACACAGTTTAAGGCCACCAGCTGCTCTGCAGAAGAATGAACAATCTCTTTCTGTGAGATTAACTGCCTCTGAAAACCCACTGAGGGGTCAGCTATGAATCATTTCCAACTATACAGTACACAACAACAAAAATAATGTCTTGTTAAGCCACTTTTCTATACCAGAGGCTTAAGTAGGAGCAACCATGATGGTTGGATTGTATAAGTAAAAGTTGAAAAGCCACAAAACATAAGAGGTTAATTTTCTTTGACTATAAATTTAGTACCATACATTTATATTTCTATTCTCACATTCATTCCATAAAACATAACTGCAATTATAAGTCAGAGCCATCTCCTGAATTAGTTCATATTGGGAGTTACAAACAGAGATGATTCTCTACCGATCAGGCACACATTTATAAAAGTGTCTGTAAAGGTGTTCTGAAAACAGTGCACATTTAATATATATTTTATGGGCACAGATGGAGGAGGGAGGCAGCATGATTTAAAAATAAGAGCCTAGGATTTGGAATTTCTTTAAACAAGTTCTTACTTTCTCATAGTTGCTTGAGACACAGTGGGCAAACCTTCCAAAATCTCAGATAATAGTGACTCATTCAGCTGAGGAATAGGTAAATTGAAGGATGTGAACTATTTAGCAATTCACTAATTTTGTTTTTAATGGGAGAGGCGAGTTAGAAAGCCTCCAATTAATGATAAAGCTGTTATTGTAAAAGTGTTTGTTTATAGGCTATTCACAGATTGATGAATAAGAGTAACTCACTCAGATCTTGAACTAGACGGACCCAGCTAGGGCTAGACAAAATATTCGATCCATACCTTATCTGTATAGGGGATAGGTCAGGGAGAGGTTGTGTTTTACCACTCTCCTCCTAATAAATGTTAGGCTCAGATGTAAGTATTTATTCCAACAATTCTGGCCCCAGCTAGTTTCCTACTAAGGTCTAGAGGGAAAGATTCCACTATGCATAGTCTTGGATATGAAAATGGAGAAGAAAGAGCGTATTGTGGTGAGTTCCCATGTTAGATACTCGAGATTTCTGGGACAAACGGTGATCCCTCATTCTTGATTCTGTGCACGGCTCTTGGTGGCATTGGCTGTATCAGCTGCTCTCAGTCATGAACCTCAGCGTCTTGGAGAGGGGTTGCTAAGTGCCTACTGAGACTGTAACATGGAAAACGTGTCTGCAAAGTTAATAGAGCTTCGGGTCCTGGGGGCTGAGAGACTTCAATCACTAGTGTTGTCAGTGAATGGGGTAGACTTGGGCCATGGTTATGTATCCTTGTCTGGAAAAAAGCAGTGGCCTCAAAACAAACCACCCCCAAATCTTGCTAAATAGGTGCCAAGTCCATTTGCTAGTGGTTGCAGGTGTGTGAGTCTGCTGGAGGTGGACTGATTTCCTCCTGAGGAAGGTGGGGTGCCCTCCTGCAGGGCCATGGCGCTCGCCACAGCTCTATGGCTCAGAAACAGGAGGTTAATTAGCCTAGCGCTTAATGAGAGCGTCTGGAGAAACTGTTGAGGAAATACTAAAAAATAAATGAGTTGGAGGCACACTGGAGGAAAAGCAGAGGCTGTGATGTGTTCTGCGATGGCTGGGGTGAGAAATAATGGGACGGAGGCAAATTGAGAATGACTGAGCAGCCCAGACCTGGCCTCAGTGCTGCTGGAGGGGCACTCGTTTAATGAATAAGCAGAATAGCAACAGAAGAACTTGTGAAGCTGGGCGACTGTGATGATTCGAGTGTGGGTGCATACGCACGTGCGTGTAACTTAGGATAGTGTAGAATTGAGGAGAGGAGTTCTTTTCATGTGGAGAATGTAGAAATCACAAGACTCCCAAGGCAATGAAATAATTATCTTCTAACATTAGTATCATTTTTACTGACTCTCTGGCAAATAGAGCACTTAGTCATTGAAAGTAAACATTTGTGGAATAAATGAATAGACAGAAAAATAAATGAGCCAATACCAGAGTCTCATGATAGTGGTTCTCAAAGATATACTCTGAAAAGTAAAAAAAAAAAAAAGTTTATGGAGTTATGTCAGGAAACTCCATGACATTTTAGAGCAAGTCTTCCCTAGAGAAACGGTCAAAGTCCAAACTCTCAGCAGGGACTGCTTTAGAAGTAAGGACCTAACTAAGCCAAGCACCTCAGCATGGTTTTTCTAGCCCAAGGTCACAGCGAGGGCTGAAAGCTGAATCCAGGATTAAGTCAAGAGCTTTGGGCTTCAACTCCAGTGTTCTCTCCAATTCACCAGGCTTGAGGTGACATAAATATCAGAGGATTGAACCAAATAATAGATCAGATGCTCATACTAGCTCGTTAGTGCCTTGGCAATATTTCAGAGCCATAGGAGGGCAAAGCGAGTGCTTGGCCATATTTTCAAGTGAATGAATGTCCAGGATCGAGGATTTAGACAAAAATGAAAAGAGTAAGGATAGAAAACACAGAGCATTAACAACAAAGAGATGTGAACGTTGCAAAGTCTGGCTGCTATATGTGGAATTGTGTTCTTTTAACAGATAGGTTGGAAGCAAATTGCAGTACAGGCCGATGTGGCTTTTTTTTTTTTTAAATTAAGTCTTAAAGGATGTTGTTAGTTTGGCTAATATGAGATTATACTGGATAGTCCCCACTCCATTGTAGGTGGTGTCCTCCGTAAATGAGAAGAGAATCAGATGGGAAGACTGAGAGAAAAGGGCGATGTGATCATGGAAACAAAGATTAGAATTATGTTGCCACAAATCGAAGAATGGCAAGGATTGCTAAAAATTGTGAGAAAATGGGAAGAGGTAAGGAAGAAATGCTCCTTCGAGCATTCTGGGGTGCTATACTCTGGTGGCGTAGACCTCGGTTATCCTCCTAACCCAAGGGGGCACCTCTCTGGCAAAGGGTCCTTGGGAGCAAGAAGTATAATCTTTTTCCATTGGCGAGAAAGCTCTAAGTTGATTCCAACTTGACAGCAGTGGGCTTTTGAGCTGTAAATACCCTGATCTAGGACTTGTAGTCTCTAGAGCTAGGAGACAATTTTTTTTTTTTTTACATCACCCATTTTGTGGCATTTTAATGGTGTTACTCTAGGAAACAAATATATCTGCATTCTTTTTTAAAAAATAATTCACATAATTTTGTGTGGTATTTAAAAAATAGTTTAATTGAAATTTTAACAAAAGTTTATAGAGAACTTGGATTTCCATTTAAATCATTGTTGCACATCTTCCTCTCTACCCACACCCAGAGTTTACTTTTCTCTTTGAAAAGAAAGTCTTTCATTGTTGCATAATTTCCTACCTCCCCCGTCCCCCAGCCTACTTTGCTATGTACCTCTTATTCTGTACTGCTGTCATGCAAATAATACCTAATCATATATTCCTTTAAACAGTTCTTTCCCTTTTCTGTTTCAGTGCAATACACATTATTTATCCCTTCTTATCTTAGATTTACCCCAGCCCTCATGTTAGTCCTGTTTTCATAACAGTAGCATTATGCAGTATTTTTCCTTTTATGACTGAGATCTTTCACTCAGCATAATGTCCTCCAGGGTCAATCATTTTTGTGTAATATTTTATTCATTCCTTGTTTTTCAGAGTTGCTAATTATTCCATTGTGTCACTCTACCACAGCTTCTCTATCCATTCATTTGTTGACAGGCATTGGAGTTATTTCCATCTCTTTGCTATTGTGACCAATGCAGCAAAAACATGGGCGTGCATATATCTGTTTGGGTGACAGTTCTGATTTTTTTTAGGGTATATTAATTACCAGTAGTGGAATTACTGGGTCAGATGATATTTCTATTTCCAACTTTTTGAGAAAGTGCCATACTGCCTTCCAGAGTGGTTGCACCATTTAACACTCCCACCAACAGTGAAAAAGGGTTTCAATTTCTCCACAACCTTGCCAGCATTTGTTGTTTGCTGCTCTGTTGAATATTGTTACTGGGGTGAGATGATAACTTGTAGTTCCTTTGATTTGCATCTCTCTTACAGCTAGGATTTTGAATATTTCTTCATGTATTTGTTCACCATCTGAATGTCTTCGTTGGTGAAGTATCTGCTCTTATCCTGTGCCCATTTTGTAACTGGATTGTTTGTCTTTATCTTGTTGTGGTTATGTCTGCATTCTTAATTGGAATACTATTACAAATAATACTAACTCAATTTTATATGAGAAAGTTGAAGTTAAGAGAGCTATGCATGAACGCACAATCAGGCCTGACACACATCAAAATCAGCAATCATCTCACTTCCACCCAGTGTTTATCTTCATTCCAGGAAAATGCTACCCTTCTGATCTCATATCATTAACTGTTCAAAGGAGTTAAGTTTCTCCACCAACTATGCTTGTCTATTGCTTGGCTGAGAGTTAAGCCACAGAGATGATTCACTTCCAAGGTTGAAGGAGGACAAAGGTCCAGATTCTGAAGGATTCTACCAGCCTTTATCTAGCAACCTTTATCTAACATATTATTTCAAAAGCCCTTCATAAATGTGTGTATTTTCTCTGGGTTCTGGATGACCATTGCAATAAATTATTAGACTCATTAGAGAAGTAGTTAGAGTCATGGAAGAGACAACATCAGAACTGTTAGAGTATACATGGAACTCAGTTTTATGCTAGTAATGCTGCTAATAGGGATTCTTCCTTCTTGAAACTATTGGAAGTCAAATCTGCTGCCCCTTCCCCAACTGCGGCATTGTTTTTATAACCATAGAAATGATATAACAGGAACTCATTCAATGGAATATAAATGTTAGGATAATATATATTTATACCAATAAATCATAAAGAGTATGACTCTTTTAGGCTTCACAATATGTGTCATTAAAATAGGGGTTGGATTTAGCTCAAGAAATTTGATCACTGAGTGTATGAAAGGACTGTCCTAAATGATCCCAACAACAAAAAGTATCTGTAAATAATGTACTCACTTGTCGTTACTCTCTCAGAGCCATCTCATAGTTCGCCATCCAGTAGGTTCTCAGGAAAGTGAACATCACATGGGGGAGTTCCACCCTAGTCATTGTGGAATTAAACCACCAGAGACATACAGGCTTTGGGCCAGCAGCTCAAGTCTTTATGGACTATGCCACCAGAACTCCCACACCAACAACTAAGGAGCTCAGAAGAGGACAAAAATTTACACTTGGATATTAGTAAAATCAAAGTTGTACAAAACCTTATAGGACAGGGTCTTTCCAAGCAAAAATAAAAAGGTCACTCTTCAACTGAATTACTGATTATGATTCAAATGATAAAGAACACACAATTCTTTAAATCAGTGGAAAGAAAGGAAAAAAATATAAGTTGTTTCAATACAATTTAGGCCAAGTTAAATTATATGTTAAAGAATGCACTATTTCTTTACCCTGCTGTTGACTTTAATAACATTGGGAAAAACAGTGTTTTTCAATTTGCTTATTAACTTTAAATGCAGTTGATAAATGTGTTTTCCCTAACCTCTTCATTGTTAAATGAATAAAGTTTTGCCTCATACAGGTTATATATTGAACTTAGGAGTTCTGTTTTCCTCTGCAATTTAAAATTATTGCTGTTGATTTTATTGTTGTTAGGTGCCAATGAGTCAACTACAACTCAAAACCTCTTGAACAATGGATCTAAAGGTTGCCGCATCCTGCACCATATTCTCCATCTCTGATATGCTCACACCGATTGTTAAAGTCTCTAAGTCAGTCTATCTTTGTTGAGGGCCTTCCTCTCTCTGAAGTGCTAGCAAGTCCATTCCAACTTACAAGGACCCTATGGACATCAGAACGAAGAATTGCCCAGTCCTGCACCAGAGTCACAATCATTACTGTGTTTGTGACTATTTTTTCTATTTTATTTATTTTTTTTTTTAGTCTTTATGTCAGTCCGTCTCATTGAGATTTGTCTTCTTTTGCTCTGACTTTTTAGGCCTGGTAACACATTATGTTCGCTATTGGGCTTCTAATGGAAAGATCCTGGTTGGAATCCACCAGGAGCCCTTGTGTGAGAAAAATCAGCAATATCCTTCAACAAAGATTTAGAGACTTGAAAATCTAATGGAAGGTTGGCTCATTCATGAGTCAGAATTTGCATTACACCAGTGGGCTTGATTTTTGGTTTATACTTTATTAAACATGACATTATTTTCCAGGGATTGAGCCCTCCTGATAACATGTCCAAAGTATGTGAGACAAAAACTTACCATCTTTGCTTCCAAAAACCATTCTGACAATTTTGCTGAAGATAAATTTATTTGTAATTTTGGCAAGTCACAATACAGTCAATATTCTTCAACATCATACCAAAGACATCAACCTTTGTTTAGTTCTTTTTATTAATTGTTGAATGTTTACATGCAAATGAAGTGATTGAAAAATACTATATTGACTTAAGTGAGCCACACCTAGTCCTCAAAGTTACGTCTTTGCTTTTTAACACTTTGGGAAAATCTGCTGCAAAGAACCTATTCAATCAAGAAAAGAGAGTCTTACCACTGGGCCAATTGTCAGCATCATAATAGATAGCAAAGAGATTGAGAGTGTTAATAGCTTTAATCTGCTTGGCTCCACAATCAACAGCCTTGGTACCAGCAGCCAGGAAACTAAAAGATGAATTGCATTGGGAAAGATTACTGTCAGGGACCTCTCCATAGTACTGAGGAACAACAATGTCAATCTGGAGACTAAGTTGTGCCTGATTCAGGCCATAGTCTTTACAACTACTTGCTATGCGTCAGAAAGCTGGACAATGTTTAGGGATGATAGAAGAACAATTGATGCCTTTGAGCTGTGGTGTTGGAGAAGAGTATTGAATATACTATGGATTGCTAAATGAACAAGTTCATCCTGGAGAGGGTTAAACCAGGCTGCTCTTTGGAGGCAAGGATTCTGAGGCTTCATCTGACACACTTTGGACATGTTTCAAGGAGGGATCAGTGCTTGGAGAGGGATGCCATGCTTGGGAGGGTGCAGGGATAGTGCAAAAGAGAAAGACCCTCAATGAGATGGATTGATTCACTGACTGGTAATGGGGGTAAGTGTGTCAGAGACAATAAGATTGGCATGGGATAGAGCAGGGTTTAGGGCGCTATTATATATAGGATCATTATGAGTTGCAGGTGACTTGACAGCACATAACAACATATTGATTACCTGACTGCTGCTACCATGGACTTTGATTGGCATTGTCATGGATTTTCTTTTATTTAGATTTGCAATCTTTTTTTTTTCTTTCATAAAACTTTGAAGATTTCTCTCCCATTACCTTGGGGTGTACATTTGTATATTATTAGGTAATGGAGTTCTGAGGAGTTAGGAGGGAGTTCTGCTGCCAGCTCAAACATGGGTGGTTTCAATCCGTAGCTGTTCTGAGGGAGAAAAAGAAACAGTCTCCTAATTTATGATTTCCAGACCCTGAAAACCTACTAGAGGGTCAACTTGAGTTGGTTCCAGGATGATAGCATTGAGTATGAAAGAATTATTATTTAATCTGCATAGAATCAGCTTTTCTTTCTTCAGTCTAATGCACTCTTTCTCTCTTTTGTTCTTGTGTTCTTCATGACATGGCACAAGAGATAATCACATTCACCTCAATTCAGATGGTCAGCTCCAACTTCACTAACAATTCTTATGCTGTGTAAGATGCCTGGCTTGTTTCAACATCTTGGGCTATTTTTCCAACCTTACTCTTTATATATCTGGTTAATTGTACTAAGACTTTTGAAATCATGGATAGGACATGTGTTGGAGTCAGACATGAGTTCAAGTACAAATTTTCTCCTTTAACAATTTTCTTTCCCATAGCCAGTTTCAAATAGTAGTGATCTTATAAAAAAAATTGCCTTATAAGATTTCCAAATATGGAAATCTGCACAGGAGACTTCTATGTCTTTATTCTATCGATTGTCTGGTGGATTTGAACCACCAATACTTACATTTGTAGTCGACTTCTTTATCACTGTATTAGAAGAACTCCTTAATTATTGTATATGTTGCATAAAACTTCTTATCATTTGTAAAGCAAAGATATCAGCCTTGAGAATGGAGCTGGCAGAATCAATTTGAAAATATTTGTAGAATTTAACAAAATTACTAGCATATCTCAGCTGTCCAACAAATGTTTATTTCTTTTACCTGTTTATCAGTTGAGTACTGTGTTGTTTTTAGTCAATAACAATACTAAAAACAACATAAAGCTAAAGTGTTTAGCTTATCATATCTTATTCCCTATAAAGCATGATTCTTTCAGAAAGAGCCATTTGCAACAAGTTAAATAAAATATCTTTTAAAAATTCCTGTTCCTAAAGTACACTGTTTTCTTAGTTTGTTTCAATGTTCAGTCATTATTTATGTGACAGTTTCAAGTTTGAACTGTGTTATCTTTTATTCAACAAATATTTAACCATTTTCAAGTGCATATCTTTATGCCTCAACTCTGATTTCCATAAAGAAAAATATATCACAATTTCTCCTCTCAAGAAGATTTTTTCCTTGCAAATATTATTTTCATATATTAAATTTCTTTCTTTTTGTGTATTACTACATCTGATTTTGATAAATGTATCACGATCAAGATCCAGAACAGATCTATTACTTCCCATATCACCACCTAAAGTTACCTGGGGTTTTTCTTGGTACTTGAACTTTCTGTCCACCCCTAAATTCTGAAACCACTGATGCTTTCTATCCGTATAGTTGTACATTTTCAAGAATATATTATTATTGGGATATGTGACACTTGATCTCTCGATCTACTGATTTTTTTACTGATAGAACACATTTGTAATCCATCTATATTTTTGTTTGTAACAACAGCACAATCTTTTTTTATTGATAACCAATCTCTCATTAAATGGACAAGCCAAAATCTCTGTTCATTTGCTTGTTGAAAAATGTGTGGGTTATTTCCAGTTCGTAGTTTACAATTATAGCTGTTAAATATATTTTCATTTCTCTTGGACAAATAAGTAGGCATAGAATTCCTGGGTCACAATTCCTGGGGACGTAATGTCGTATATGTTGAACTGATAATTGAAAGACTGACAGTTCAAATCCATCACCTATTCCTTGAGAAGCAATCTGCTTCTGTTAAGGAAATGTGATAGAGGGTCACTATGATGTGGGATCAACTCGAAGTTTGGGTTTCGGGTATGATGAGTATAGCTGTGATTAGGTAAGAAGCTGGCCAACTATTTTCCATCCTGTGCTATTTTACTACTTCCACTGGCAATGTACGAGAGTTCCATTTGCTATGCACATTAATTGGCTACTGTCTGATTTAAGATATCTTTCTAGTGTTGTTGTTGTTGTTGTTATTATGTGCCATCGAGTCACTTGCAACTCATAGTGACCCTGTGTATAAGAGCCCTAAATGCCGTTCTATCCTGTGCCAACCTCAAACACATTCATTCCCACCACTCCACTCACAGAATCGATCTATCTCATTGAGGCTTTTCCTCTCCTGTGCCGTCCCTCCACTCTCCCAACATGATGTTCCTGTCCAAGGACCAGTCCTTCCTTGCAACATGCCCAAAGTATGTCAAACGAAGCTTCAGCATCCTTGACTCCGAGGAGCATTCCAGCCTCACTCTCTCCAGGGCAAACCTATCAGTCCATGTATATTTAACACTCTTCTCCAGCACCACAGCTCAAAGGCATCAATTCTCTTTCTATCATCCCTATTCATTGTCCAACTCTCCAATGTACAACACATAGTTGTGAAGACTATAGCCTGGATCAGGCACACCTTAGTATCCAGCCTGACGTCGTTGCTCTTCAGTACTCTTGAGAGGTCCCTCACAGCTGACTTTCCCAATGAAATTCATCTCCTGATTTCCTGGCTCCTGTTACCAAGAGTGTTGACTGTGAATGTGTATTATCTCACATGATTTTAATCTGCAACTTCCTGATGATTAATGAAAGTGAACATTTTTTCCTGTGCTTATTTGAGATAGATACAATGGTTCTTAACAGATTTTACTTTTTATTTATTTGATGTTTGAATTATTAAATTATGGAAGTTCTTAAAATATTGTAGATATAGCTACTTTTTTAGGTAAATAACTCTCAAATATCTTCTCCCTCCCTTAGTTTGATTTTTGTATTCCTAACTGTATCATTTACAGGGGAAAAAACCACAACTATTACATTTTTAAAAATGTTTTATCTTGTGGCTTAGGCTTTTGGGGTTGTCTCCAGTACCTTTTAACTATAGGACCATGGTTGATGGTGATTAAGAACTTGGCTGGTTAAAAAAAGGGTAGACAGTTCAGCCTACTAACAGCTGTTTGGCACAGGAAAGATGTGGCGGGGGCACTGCGCTTCCATAAAGATTTACAGCCTAGGAAACCTATGAGGCAATTCTATTCTGTCCTACACAGTCAGCATGAGTTGGAATCGACTTGATAGACCTGAGTTAGCATTTAGTTAGCTCACTATAAGTGAATAACTGAATAAGCTCACTCAGTGCAGACTAACCACATCACAGGCAGGAAATAGTACAAACAGCAGAAAGTAGTTTAAGAGTTCAGGAGCCAACGATATCACTTAGGAAGAGAGAGTTTTGCAATGTTGCTAACAGTTTTCCTATAAACTGCTGCTGACTCCTGACTTTTCTTAGTATTGAGATATATTGTTAATGCTTCAAGATTTGGCTTGAGCACATAAACTTTAGGAAATGTATCTATGTGTGGCCAGTGATCCCTAAACCAAAAGATTAGTGATATGAGAAAGAAATGTTCCTAAACTCTCAATCTGTGCCTCCCGCTGCCTCCTCATTTCATAATGCCAGTATATATTCATCTGTTTTCTTTTTTCTTCTCAATTCTTTAAGGTTTGGACTCACCTCTTTGGTTTCCTTTGTTTTACTCTGTGGTATACTGGAACCAAATTATCTGTTTATTTTACATACAGCTCTAATCCTCTTGATGACACTGAGATCTGTGTTCTTACTTATTTTGTATTTTTTTTTTTTGGTGGACTAAATGGTTTGCCCAATTTAAAATAGGTAAGTAAATGTCTTATTAGAAAATTACTATATAGAATTAGTAAGGAATACCAGAACAATGTCTACTTGTGCTTTATTGATGATGCAAAGGCATTTGACTATTTGTATCATAACAAATTATATCTTGTGTTGAGAAGAATGGGAATCCCAGAACACTTAGTTGTGCTTATGTGAAACCTTCACTTAGAACAAAAGGCTACTACAAAGAGCAAGGAAACTTACATAGCTTAAAATTAAGAAAGATAAGGCTCAAGGTTGTGTCATTTCTCCACACATGTTCACTATATGCTGAGCAACTTATTCAAGAAACCAGATTCTATGAAGAAAAACATTGCATCAGGATTGATTGTCTTATCAACAGCCTATGTTATGCAGATGATACAACCTTATTAGATTAAAGTGAGGAAGACTTGAAGCACTTTTTGCAAAAGATCAATTAATACAGTCTGTATGGTTCAAAAATCGGGAAAGGTGTACATCTGTGATGCATCTAATCTTCATACTTTTTCAATCTATATGTGAAATAAAAGTTCTTTCTGCTAAGAAAACAAGCAGGTCTGTCCTGGAGAGGCTGCTCCTTAGAAGCAAGCATTTTGAAGTTCTGTCTGACATACTTTGTGCATGTTGGAAGGAGGGACAAGTCTTTGGAGAGGGGCATCACACTTGGAAGAATAGAGGGACAGTGCAAGAGAGGAAGACTCTCGATGAAATGACTCAGTGATTAACGGGAATATGTGTATCAGAGATGATCAAATTGGCTCAGGATAGAGCAGGTTTCGGAGCTGTTTACACAGGGTCACTATGAATCTGGGTCGACTGGATGGCACATCACAGTAACAAGAGTTCACACATATCCCTATACTCTTGCACCTTCTTATATTGTGGCTCACAGATTTTACTGGTCTGTTTCTGGGTCACTTCATCCCTTGCAATAGACATAAAAAACTCACAGGCAAAACTTACTATTGTGGAAATTATATGTGGAGTTGTTGTTGTTGTTGTTGTTATGTGCTGTCGAGTTCCCTGCAACTCATAGTGAACATGTGTACAACAGCCTAAAAATCCTGTGCCAATATTATTGTCTCTGACACACCTACCCCCCAGTACCCAGTCACTGAATCAACCCATCTTCCTCTCCTGCACTGTCCCTCCACGCTCCCAAGCATGACGACCCTCTCCAAGGACTGCTCGCTCCTTGCAGCATGTCCGAAGTATATCAGACGAAGCTTCAGAATCTTTGCCTCCAAGGAGCATCCTGGTTTAACCCTCTCTCGGATGAACCTGTTTGTTTCTTCTAGCATTCAGTTTTGTTCTCCAGCACCACAGCTCAAAAGCATCAATTCTCCTTCTATCATCCCTCTTCATTGTCCAGCTCTCTGATGCATAGCAGGTGATTGCAAAGACCACAGCCTGTGTCAGGTGCACCTTAGTCTCCAGGCTGATATCCTTGCTCTTTGGTTCTTTGGAGAGGTCTATAACAGCAGACTTTCCTAACATAGGATACAATTCTGTTTGGTAGCCTTCGGCATATGACACTTTAGTAAGGACAGCTTCTTGATTAGGCTCACAGGTCCTCGGACATTCAGCCTTTCGGGTCCTGTTCTTAGCTCTGGGTCAACTTTAGAGCGTTATCTTAGTACTGTCAGTTATAGCATCTACCCTCCATCTGTCCCCCAGGAATCCTAGGCAAAGAAAGGTCTTTGGCTCTGGCCCCCTACTATGTTTACAGTTCTAGTTTAGCTGTATGATGTCAATCTAGGGTTCTCCACCACCTCTGTTGTTACTCTACTCTCCAATTCTTTTCTCTTTATGCTAACAAAGGTCTTGTTTTCTGCCTCCGAAATGTCTCAATTTAAGCTTTACCAGGAGGACAAAACTGATCAGTCTGCATGTTAGTATCATTGTTGTTGTTGTTAAGGAATATCAAGTTACCTGTGACTCATAGTGACCGCATGTACAGGAACTCTGAACCTGGTCCTACCCTGACCCAGTCCCATTGACTTTGACACATCTATCTCTATTATCTTGGTTACTATGCTAATCCATCTCATCTGGGGTATCTCTCTCTTGTGCTGTACCTCCACCCTTTCAAGCGTGATGCCCTCTCTAAGGACTGGTTGCTCCTGGCCACATGCCCAAAGTATGTGAGATGAAGCTTCAAAATCCTAGCTTCCAAGAAGAAACTTGTCTTCACCTTCTCCAAGACAGACTTGTTAGTTCTCTTTGCATTCCGTGGTATGTTCAGGATTCTTCTTCAGCACCACAACACGAAGGCATCAATTCTTCTTTTCTCATCCTTTGTCATTGTCTAACTCTCTGATGCATAGCAAGCAATTACAAAGACCTTGGTCTGCTATACATACCTCATTTACATGTTCCCAAGCAAAAGTTGCTTTTTGCCTTATATATATTACTAGCTAGCTACCTAATCCCCTTGATGAGGCTACAAACATCTCAGATGGGAAAGCTCTTTCTATGTCATTTATAACCTCTGAAAACTTACTGGAAGGTCAACTATGAGTCTGTTCTGACTCAAATGCAGTGAGAGAGAGATACCTAATTATATGGTAGGAGTTAAAGCCAATAGCTGGGGAAGTCATATGAAACCACAATGGTAATTCTGAGGCTGAAGTTTATTGTTGTTATGTGACTTTGAGACACCTGTGACCTATAGTGATCCTATGTATAAGAGCTGTATAGTCAGCCCTGTCCTGCCCAGTCTCACTAATTCTGACACACTGTTCCCATTGTTCCCGTTACTGTATCAATCCATCTCATCCGGCTTTTCCTCTCCTGTGCTGTCCCCTCCACCCTTCTGAGCATGATGTCCTTCTCCAGGGACTGGCCCCTCCTTGCCATGTGCCCAAACTATGTGAAACAGAGCTTCAAAATCCTAGCATCCAAGGAGAAATTTGGTTTCACCTTCTCCAAGACAGA
>NW_006399826.1:10280025-10284871 GCF_000299155.1 Elephantulus edwardii | reverse complement strand
GGAGGGGAAGACCCTCTATGAGATGGATTGATTCGGTGACTGGGGTAATAGGGATGGGTGTGTCAGAGGCGGTGAGGTTGGCGCAGGATAGAGCAGGGTCTAGGGCTGTTGTGCATAGGGTCGCTATGAGGCAGAAACGACTCGACGGCACATAACAACAACAACAACAACAACATCTACTCCATGAGAGAAAAATGAGGCTGTCTGCTTCTGTAAAGGTTTACAGCCTCAGAAATCCTATAGCACCATTCTACTCTGTTCTATGGGATAGTTATGAGTAAGAGCCGACTTTATGACAGTGAGTGGGTTAAGGGAAAGAAACAGTCTCTCTTGAAGTCAAAGGAATGAAACTTTCATTTCCTCTGTTATGTAAAGATTGGCTTTAAAGCCACTTTATTAGCAGTACTTATAAGGCTAACAAAAAAATATGGAGATGACAAAGGAAAAGAAACTTTTGACTTCTTAGTCTCAGCACTCATCATTGATCAGGTGACTGAAGCGATCACAGTGACCTTTGCCCTGGGGACTCTACAGTGTGTCCTGGTTCATTGTCTTGCCTTTCACTCACACCAAACAGATACAGAGCCCCAGCTTTGCCTTCAGCCTCAGTCTACCAGCAGCACTCATAACTAGCATATGGTCTCGTTGAATGACCTGGCTTCATTCACAACCAAATCAGTACTAAAGCAGTCTGGATGATAGATAGCAGCTTATCAATAATTGACAAGAAAGGCTCAGAGATGTCCCATTATCTGAATAATTAATGCTCCACTTGGGCTTTGTAATTCCTTAATAAAACTGACTGATTGATTTGCTTAATTAATTCCTCCTTTGACAGGCTTATTGCTTTCTTTGGAGACAGGGATGGGCAAAAAGGGGGGAAAAAAGCAAGCAAAGAGAAAAGATTTAAAATCTTCATAATCTTTAACTCCCTGAGAGCATTAAGGAAATAACTGCTCCAGTAAACCTTGTCCTCAAACTCTGTGTTAGTGCACAGACCCATCCACTTTCTAGCCTGAGATCTCTATCTATAGACACCACATGTCACCTGAGTGTATTTTGCTTTGTAACTAATGAAGCATTATGCTAAAATGTAAGGGCTCCCAATTACATCTGTAGTAATAAACCTAGCTCAACCTTAAATACTTTCGAATGAATCGATCTGAAGGAATGTTTAAAGCCAAGTTTCATTTAAAGCAATGAGGTCTGGGCAAGGCAGTGGCAGCCACCTTTGTGCTGGGAGATCTGATGGCTCTGATCCATCCCTCTAGTTTTACGTGCACCTGCTCTGTCTGAAGATCACTGCTACTCCCAACAATTTGGTCCAGTCTCAACTCTGCTGCCATATTCCCTATACTAACTGAGGTCTGCCACAGAGGGATAAAGCTGCCACAGAGAATGATCTAAGAAATGAAAAGAATCAAAACATACTGGATAGGAATTGGAAGGTGGAGATAAAAGTATTAAATGGAAGGAAAGAAAGAAAATAACTATGCAGGTCTTAATTTGACTTGAAATATACATACTAAATAGCTTTGTAAAAGGTAAATGAAGAGCAATGGTGTCTCTCTGGAGACTAAGGTGCATCAGATACAGGCCATGATCTTTGCTATCACTTGTTATGCATCAAGAGTTGGACAATAACTAAGGAGAATAGAAGGAAAATTGATGCCTTTGAACTGTGGTGCTGGAGAAGAGTATTGAGGGTACCATGAACTGCTAAGAAAACAAACAGATTCATCCTGGAAAGGGTAAAATCAGGTGGCTCCTTAGAGGCAAGGATTCTGAGGCTTCGTCTAACATACTTTGGACATGTTGTAAGGAGGGACCGGTCTTTGGAGAGGGACATCATGCTTGGGAGGGTGAAGGGACAGCGCAGGAGGGGAAGGCCCTCTATGAGGTAGATTGATTCAGTGAATGGGATAATTGGGATGGGAGTGTGAGAGACAGTGCGATTGGCACAGGATAGGGCAGAGTTTACGGCTGTTGTACATGGGGTCACTATGAGTCACAAGTGACTCAATGGTACATAACAACAACAATAACGAAAGTATATTTATCATATATAGAAAAACATACATTGTTTAAAAACTTAAAACAAAAAGGTAAAATACATCTAGATGAAAATGTGGTGTCTATTGACCATTAATTACTTACATATACAAGATCAGGTAGAAGCAAAAGGAAATGAAAATGAGTCTGTGAAAGGCAAATAATGCCCTTAAATATACCTTAGTACTGCACTGGAAAAATCTGCTGTCAGGTACCTCTCCAGAGTACTGAGAAGCAACAATGTCAGTCTAGAGACTAAGGTGCACCTGATCCAGGCCATGGCCTTCGCAATTACTTGCTATGCATCAGAGAGCTGGACAATGACTAAGGATAACAGAATAAGAATTTATGCCTTTGAATTATGGTGCTGAAGAAGAATCTTGAACCTATTATGGCCTTTAAAGTAAACAAGCAAATCTGTCTTGAAGAGGGTGAAACCAAGTTTCTTTTTGGAGGCTAGGATTTTGAAGCTCTGTCTCACATACTTTGGGCACATGACCAGAAGGGACTGGTCTTTGTAGAAGGACATCATGCTTGGAAGAGTGGAGAGACCGCAGAAAAGGAAGACCCCAGATAAGATAGATCAATAGAATAACTGGGACAATGGGTCTTGGTGTGTCAGAGTCAACTCAGGATAAGGCAGGCTTCAGAGCTGTCGTATATAGGGTAGCTATGTGTCGCAGCCAACCCAACAACACATAACAACAACAATAACAACAACTGAACATACAGGGGACTACCAACAGAGGAAAAAATTAAGTCTCTCTGGAGAGGGTGAAACTAGTTGGCTCTTTGGAGGCAAAGATTTTGAAGCTCTGTCTCACATACTTTGGTTTGTGGCCAAGAGACCAGTCCTCGGAGAAAGACTTCATGATTGGAAGGGTAGAGGGTCAAAAGAAGACCTTGTATGAGATAGATTCACACAGTGGTGCTCGTATTGGGGTCAGGTATGTTAGAGACAGGCTGGATCAAGGCAGGGCAAGGTTCAGAGCCATTGTTCACAGGGTGGCAATAAGTTGCAGTCAACTGAGAGACACATAACAATAACAATCTACATCTTATATCAATAATAAATTTGATGCACTGAACACTGCTGACCAAAGATTGATAGAGTTTTGCAAGCATATCAAACAAAAAGAAACCCAAGGTCCATTAAAAAGTCAGGAGAAAAAGGAAAAGCCTAAACAGGAAGCCAAAAGACAGCATTCAGAAGACAGTCTTTCAGAAAACTATTCAACTCACTCTTGAATGTGGAGTAACTAAATCAAATGGAATCAATGATGACTAAAAGAACTGAACAGAAGATTTCAAAGGGTTGCTCAAGAAGACAAAGTATTATAATGGATGTGCAAAGAAATGGAATTGGAAAATGAAAAGGGGAGAACATAATAGATATTTCTTAATCATAAAGAACTGAAAAAATATTCATGCTTTCAGTTTTAATATAAAAATTTTCCATGGGTAAAATACCAAGCTAAAAGAAGATGGGGACAAACGCAGAGTTGCTGTACCAAAAATAATTGATCATCACCATTCAGGCATTTTGGGAGACAAGAATCAATATTACTGAAAGAAGATGCTCAATCTGCATAAAAAGCCCTGGTGAATAACAACTTTCCAGAAACTGATGGACCACCAATTGAGATGCTTCAGTAACAGATGTAATGCTAGAAGTACTCGCTCATGTATGTTAAAGTAATTGAAAGAAAAATACCTGGAAAAATGACTGAAATAGATTAATATAGGAACACATTTTAGGAAGAGTGATTTGACAGGAAGAAAATGATCAAATACTATCATTTATTATCATACACAAGTAAAAATTTTGCAGTAGATAATTAAGGAATGATTGCAGCCATCCATTGACAAGTCACTGCTAGAAATTCAAAGTACGAATGAGGATGTGAAAAGATCAATGCTGATGTCAGATAAATCTTGTTTGAAAGCACAGAAAACAAGAGAGATATTTACCTACACTTTATTGTCTATGCAAAGGCAACAACTATGTGTATCATAATAAATTACAACTTGTGTCGCCAAGAATGGGAATTCTAAGGCACTTAATTGTGCTAATGCAGAACGTGTGTGTAGACTAAGAGATGTCACTGACCAGAACGAGGAGTATTCAGTGTTTAAAATCAGTAACAATGTGGGTTTTGTTGTTGTTTTTTACATAGTGAACAGTTTAATAATTTTAAAGATAAAGGAACTTCTTCTGTGTGGCCCTCTTCATTTGCAAATGACAACCAGGAACTTGAGTTCTCTTCACTGATGCACGGGGCTCCGAACAGGGCAGCTTCCATTGTATCCAGTTCTTCAAACCCCCTTCTTCGAACAAAATCCTTTTCACACATTTGATGCTTGAAAGAAGTTTAGGTTCCAGGAGTTCTAAGCAGTCCACGTGGCAAAGGTTTTCCGAGCAACTCGGATAATCATTGCACCAGCAGTGGCTGTTGATCTGGGAGATGCCGTAGTCGAAGCTGCCATCTGCATTTTCACTTATCTTTGATGTGTTGAACTTGCTTTCCACCAAAGCCAAGCACAGCCAGTCACTCACGGAGTAGCCCTGTAGCCCGTTCATGTCTTCTTTATAGAGCAGCTTTGCCAGGTCACAGCAGTGCACGATTCTGGCCTGATTTACAGTGAAGAGACAGCTGACCAAGGAGATGAGCAGTGTCCTGGCCATTCTGGGAGACGAGGCAGTGCCGCTGAGGGTCCTCCGCTCTGAGGGTCTCACTGGCTTTCTGCTGGTCTACACTAAAGGCCTGTTACAGTAGAGATCAGGCTAACCCTC
>NW_006399826.1:10278364-10279535 GCF_000299155.1 Elephantulus edwardii | reverse complement strand
AGAGACACTGTTGCTCCTGAGTACTTTAGAGAGGTCCCTAACAGCAGACTTTCCCATCGCGATACGCTTTTTGATTTCCTGACTGCTGGTACCAAGTATCATTAGTCACAAGGAAATCTGGTAGACATTTCTACCAACTGCAGCAAAGAGGAGGGGTATCTTTTCACCCTTTCTTTTCAGTGTGCATTTGAGTAACTAAACTGAGAAACTAGACCACTGTAATAATGTGGCATTAGGATTGAAGGAAGACCCAACAACTCGAATATATGCAAATGGACACAACATTTTTAGTGAAAAGCAAGAGGACTTGAAGCACTTACTGATGAAGATCATTGGCTGCCGTCTATGGCTTAATTGTACATTAAAATAAAAACCCAAATATTCACATAATAATTGTACCATTAAAAAACCTGATGAGAATCATGGAATACATTATTTTCCCCTCTTGTCAGTCCTGTTTTATAACAATGATGTTATGCAGTTTCTGTCCTTTTGTGCCTGAGGGTTCACCCATGCTGTGTAATATTTTATGAGTTCCTTGTATTTTGGTAAATATTGCATTGGAACATGTGAAGGAAAGAACTATTTAAAAGGAATATATGAATAGGCATTATACATATGACAACAACCCAGAATAAGATGTACATTGTGCAAAAATGAATGAATATTTTAAAAAAAAAAAGTAAACTGGGGGAGGGGGAGGGGTGAAATGTACAACAATGAATGAATGAAAACCTAACTTTTCCATAAACTTTTGTTAAAATCACAATATTAAAAAAATTATTTAAAAAGAAAAAAATGGAATGCTAGAATTGTCAAAGATTTTGTTTTACATGGGTTATCAATATCCATGAGAGCAAAAGCTAAGAGATCAAAGAACTTATTATATTGGACACACTTCAAAAGATCTCTTTTTAATTTTTTTATCATTTTAGTGAAAGTTTACAAAGAGACTGGCTTGGATGTGAGGGCGATCTGGCTGCGGCATCTGTCACCCCATTGATCGCCGGGGTTGATTCGGCTGATCTGGCGGGCTAGGCGGGTGTCCCCCTTCCTCCTTCACCGATCTATGTGCTTCCCTCCCGAAGCTGCGCGCTCGGTCGAAGAGGACGACCATCCCCGATAGAAGGAAGACCGTCCTTCGGTCAAGGGTATACGAGTAGCTGCGCTC
>NW_006399826.1:10255267-10278264 GCF_000299155.1 Elephantulus edwardii | reverse complement strand
CGGCTGATCTGGCTGGCTAGGCGGGGGTCCCCTTCCTCCCTCACCGATCCATGTGCGTCCCTCCCGAAGCTGCGCGCTCGGTCGAAGAGGACGACCATCCCCGATAGAAGGAAGACCGTCCTTCGGTCAAGGGTATACGAGTAGCTGCGCTCCCCTGCTAGAACCTCCAAACAATCTCTCAACAAAGAGACTGGCTTTCGTTCTTTCAGTCATCCACATTACCCCCTCTCCCTCTCTCTCTCCTCAATTCACTTTGTAATGCTTGTTATGCTTATTCTATTTCAGTTTGCTAATTGTTTATACAATTATTTAGCCATTATTTTCCTGCTCTTCCCTCCTCTGATTCATATCCATCTTATTGGCATAACAGGTATCTTATGCAGTATTTGTCCTTTTGTAACTGAGATTTTTCATTCAGGATAATGCTTGCTAGACCTCAAGAAATGATGGAATGTCCAGGAGTTGCAGCCCTGGAAGTGCTCACACATCTCTGCGATGAAGCTTGGGAGATAGTAACCTGGCCAATGGACTGGACGATATCTAGATTTGTGTCTATTTCCCTCTGAAAAAGGTGATCCAACAGAATGCACAAATTGCCAAATAATATCCGTAAAATCCTATGCACTTAAGAGCCTGCTGCTGATTATTAAAAATTAAATAGAGCCATTAGATTGATATGTAATTCCTAGAATATCAAACTGACTTCTGAAAAGGCCATGAAACAAAAGACATCATTAACATCAGATGAATTTTGGCCCAAACCCAAAAATCAGGAAGATGTATATGCTTTTCACTGTGTGGAACGCAATTATACTAGGAATAACATTGAAAAGGATAGGAATTCAGGAATATTGAATTGTGCTCATGTTGACTCTGTGTATGACCAAGAAATGGTTCAAGAGTTTTCTATTGGCTGTTCATGAAATAATTTATGTAGAAAATAATATCTTAAATATTGAAATTTCTTTGGAAAAATAGGTTTCTAAATTCTCGTATATACTATATCATTGCTTGTTCTGTAACAGAATTACAGGTTATCTCCAGAGTGACCACTGTTGTGTGCTCCAATTCTACTTCTTAGTATCAGAAGGCACTCAGAATCTCTTGATAATAATATCCTTTCATTTTCAGTTAAGTAGTGTACTTACTATTGACCATAACCCCAGATGGATTCAAAAGATGGATATAAGTGCAACAATGAATGAATGGAAACCCAAAATCTTTGTAAATGTTTATGAAAATTAATAAAATATAATTATAGAAAAAAAGATGGATATAATTAGAATAAGTCAATAAGCATGTTCCATCAATGGGGCGTGCCACTTTTCCCAAGATCTTTTGTCTCTCTGTCAAAATTGTTATCTTGATCTTTCTTCGGATATATTTCTTATCATGAGGGGATTGAATTGAGCAGGATACCAACCCAGAGAAACAGAAGCAAGATTTGGAACAGACTATATACACCTGGTCTATTCTATTACATGAGAAAATAAATTTAAGTTTTTGTTTGAGGTGGTTCTCCTGCAAGTGGTATATGTTGCTGCTGCTGTTGTTGTTATATGCCATCGAGTCATCTGCGACTCATGGCAACCCTGTGTACAACAACCCTAAAACCTGCTCTATCCTGTGCATTCTCACTGTCTCCAAAACACCTACCCTGATTACCCAAGTCACTGAATCAATCCACCTCATAGGGTATCTTCCTATCCTGTGCTGTCCCTCCACCCTCCCAAGCATGACATCCTTCTCCAAGGACTTGTCCCTTCTTGTAGCATGTCCAAAGGATGTCAGAGAAAGCCCCAGAATCCATGCCTCTAAGGAGCAGCCTGGTTTAACCCTCTCCTGGATGAAACTGTTGATTTTCTTAGCACTCCATGTTATATTCAATACTCTTCTCCAACACCACAGCTCAAAGGCATCAATTCTCCTTCTGTCCTCCCTCGCCATTGTCCAATTCTCTGATGCATAGCAAGTGATTGCAAAGACCATGGCCTGTATCAAGCGCACCTTAGTCTCCAGACCGACACCATTACTCTTCAGTACTTTGGAGAGGTCCCTAACAGCTGACTTTCCCATATATATTTTTTTAAATTTTTATTGATACTTTAAAAAAGTTTACAGAAAATTTGAATTTCCATTCCTTCATTGCTGTACATTTTCTTCCCTATCCCCACCCCCCAGTTCACTTTTTTCTTTAAAAAGATTCTTTCATTTTTTTCATTGTTGAACAATTTCCTCCCACCCCTATCCCCTAGTTCACTTGGCTATGTACCTCTCATTCTGGACATTGTCACACAAATAATGCCTAATTATATATTCCTCTTAAACAGTTCTTTCCCTCAAATTGTTTCATGCAATGTTCATTATTGATCCCTGCTTTTTTTCGTTTTTCCCAACCCGCATATCAGTACTGTTTTTTAACAGTGGCATTACGTAGTATTTGCTCGTTTGTGACAGATATTTCGCTCAGCACACTGTCCTCCAGGGTCACCCATTTTGTATTCTTTGTTTTCCAGTGTTGCATAGTATTGCATTATGTGAATATTCCATAGTTTTTCTATCTGTTCTTTTGTTAATGGGCACTTGGGTTTCTTCCATCTGTTTATTGTTGTGAATAACACAGCAATAAACAAAGGTGTGCATATTTGTCTGTTTGGGTGTCTGTTCTGGTTTCTTTAGGGTATATTCCCAGTAGTGGAATTACTGGGTCAGATGATATTTCTATTTCCAACTTTCTGAGAAAGCACCACCTTGCCTTCTATAGTGGTTGCACCATTTTACACTCACACCAATAGTGAATAAGGGTTCCAATTTCTCCACAACCTTGCCAGCATTTGTTGTTTGCTGCTCTGTTGAACTTTGCTATTGTTACTGGGGTGAAATGATATTGTTGCTTTAATTCACCTCTCAGAGCTAGGGATTTTGAATATTTCTTCATGTGTTTGTTCACCACCTGAATGTCTTCTTTAGTGAAGTGTCTGCTCATATTTTGTGCCCATTTTGCAATTAGGTTGTTTACCTTTATCTTGTTTAGGTACTAGAGTATTCTATAAATTCTAGGTATAAATCCCTTATCAGATATGTCATTACCAAATATTTTTTCCCAGTCTGTTGGAGAAGTTTTTGATGTGCATAGGGATTTGATTCTTATCATTGATTTTATTCTCTTGTGGTTGTAGTTTTTCAGGATGCTTGGGAGACTATTCAAGCTGTGGATTAGGGCTTTTAGAGTTCTTCCAAGCCTTTCTCTGATGAAGTTTATAGTCCTTGGTTTACTCCTAGGTCCTTATCCACTTTGAGTTGGTTTTTGTGTATGAGGTGAGGTGTGGTTCTTGCTTGAGTTTTCTACAGATAGTGTTCTAATTTTCCCAGCACCATATGTTAACGAAGCTTTTGTTTCCCCACTTAATTGATTTCATCTCCCTGTCAAAATCAATTGACAATAGGTAGATGGGCTGACTTCTGGGTTCTCAATTCTATTCCATTGATCTATGTGTCTGTCACTGTGCTAGTACCATGCTGTCTTGACCACCACGGCAGTGAAGTAGGATCTGAAATCAGGGAGTGAGATGCCTTCTATCTTATTTCTCTTTTTAAGGAGTGTTTTGCTTATTCAGGGTCTCTTTCCATTCCAGAGGAAATTGGAAATTGCCTTTTCCATCTCGTTGGCAAATGGATTTGGTATTTGTATTGATATTGCATTGAACTTGTAGATTGCCTTTGGTAGAATTTTCATTTTCACAATATTAAATCTTCCTATCCAAGAGCATGGTTTGTTCTTCCATTTCTACCACTGGCCACGTGGATGTCCTGGTCCCATCACCTGGGGACCTGGCCTTGCCATCTGGAAACACCGCTGCTTATAACTGGTATATTTTGTAAAAGCAAAAGCAAAAACCACCTCTTCTTAAGGAAAGGAATAGTGTGAATATTTCTGAGAGCATAGAAGTCTTATGAAGGACTATTATCATTGTGGAGTACCATTGCATCAGAAGTGACCGGCAGCTGACCCTTGAGTGGGTTTGAGGTTGCCCATACTTCTCCCATGGACAAGCTGGCAGATTTGAACCACATGCATTCAGGATTGCAGCGATACTTCCTGTAAATGTCTGGGAGAGGAGTATTTGAAAGGAATATATGATGTATACAGTGTACAGAGTGAACTATTCACTCTATTTTCTTTGGGCTTGGTGATATTACTGCTTTCAGTGTCCTGAGCAGTTAACAACAAGGACAGGAAACAAAGTACAACTCATTAACTGAACCATCACAAATGCACAGTAGTAAGTACATGGTGTTCCTCCTTCCTTTTCCCGCCTACAGTAGTTTAGAAACTCCTTTCTAAAGTCCAAAACTAATCAAATCTCCACATGATTAAATTCATTTGAGAAGAATAATTCATGCTGAAGAAAGTGGACATTATTTTTTTCCTGTCACTCTATCTAATTCCCATAATGTCCAAGCAGTATTTTCCCAAACAGAGCACTACTAGCATGTTTTGGCAATATGTTTCTTGCTTGTATGGGACTATTCCAACACTTTCTAGAAAAAACAACATCTCTGGATATTGTTGGATATTGAGTGAATCAGAGTCAAAGTGAATCCATATGATAAAGTAGAACACAATTCCATAAATTTTATGGAAGCACATCACCAGATCTTTGTCCTATGGAGTTGTTTGATGGTGTCAAACCTCCAACCATTCCATTAGAAGCTGACTACTGCACCATTTTGGCTCCAGCGCTCTTTCATCCCAGGATCTCATGGTAAAAATATACCCTGGGTGGTTGTTGTGTTGTTAAGTGTCATCGAGTCGTAGATGCCTCATAGCGACCCTATGAGTGAAAGACTTGAACACTTGTGTATCTTTCATCAGCGTTTCTCCAAGTTCATAGAGTTTGACACATAAGTGTCGCAGTATTTGGCATCACAACAACCATGAGTTACCTCTGTACAGCAATGTACAGACCAGTGCTATACCACTTAGAAGAATGTTTGGCCAAAACCAATTAAAACCAGGCTTGAGGGCCGCATATTAAATATCCCCACCTTTGGCTTGGTAGCGTCACTTTCTGTCTACTAAGCCAACCGAGCTCTCGCAATGTTGTTTTTGTTTAGTGCCATCGAGTCATAGACAACTCATAGTAACTCCATGAATGAAAGACTTGAACACTTGTATAACTTTCATCATCTCTCCTGAGTTATACTATACATTTCCAATGGTTTCCTTGCATTCAGTACAGATTAAACACGAAGATCCTTACAATGCCACACTTTTTTTCCCTCCAAATATGTTGTGCTTTCTACTACCCCTTGATCTTACAGCAATGAATACTGAATATTTATTTAGTTATTAATAGGTGCCATCAAACTGGCTTCAATTCTCTGTCCCCTCTGTGTGCAGCAGAATGAAGCGTTGCCTGAATCTGCACTATCCTGTTGCAGCTACTGTGACAATACATCTCACTGAAGCTGTTCTTTTCCCCAACCCTCTATTTTACCAAGAATAATGATCCTAATCCAATAAAATGTTATTAGAATCAATTGAATTAATACATCAAAAATTTACTCAAATATTCAGATATTGTCAGATATTCTTTGTATCCTTTGTATTTATTGAAATGGACTAGAAATTACTTGATCTTAAAAATATTTTTTTTCTCTTTAACTTACTTAAAGTACCTTTTGTAGAAAAAAAATACACATACATAAAATGGAATAATTGTACAGAGGAATCTCATTGTGATGTGACAACTTAAAATCTTCCAAAATCTAGTATAGGATTAAATATCTATTGTGTTTTTTAAACTATGAGGCTTTAAAAAAGGTGTTGGTAAATTCTAAGTAACTCTATAAAAGTTTTAAGCTTAGTGTCCTAAGATATGTTACCATCAAATAGGTATTTAACTCAATCTTTTGAAGCTTAAAACTAGGTTCATGTTTCTCCTTGATAACAGATACAGTTTATCAAACATGTATTTTTCAAAGTACATCAGTTCCATCAATATTGAAAACACAGGTGGGAGATCCTTTTCATTGTAATCTCGATAGGTGTCACAGGGAGCTCTTTATTAGTCCCAGTGGCTACATTTCCATATTGTCAGTCATGGCAATGCTAGTTCCTAGCACTATGGAACTATTCATATATGGGAATGAGGTTATCAGCAGCCTAAAAGTAAACTCCTAGTCTTCTTCTGAAAAGCTATTATGTTGATTGAAGTACAATGCTCCCTGAGAAATATCACTCCATGTGGATTGTTGTTCTTGTTGTGTTGTTAAGTGCCATCGAGTAGTAGATGACTCATAGTGACCCTATGAATAAAAGACCTGAACACATTATCGCATTCGACACATCAGTGTCACAGTGTTTAGCATCACAGCAACCATGAGTTACCTCTGTACAGCAAATAGACAGACCAGAGCTATACCACTTAGAAGAATGTTTGACCAAAAACAATTAAAACCAGGTCTGAGAGCCCAAATGCCTTCTTAAATAGGAGGCCTAATCACATCATCTCACACCCACTATCCAGTCACCTTTCCACTCAAATCCTCAGCAAGACCAGCAAACAAGTCTCTGTAGAATCTGGTTGCAGCAGACAACTTCCAAACTGGATTCCAGCCCCCTACACGGATTAACTGAGAACAAATTATGCTGAGTATCGCAAGTGGTGACCTAGTGGGTAAGGAGTTGTACTGACAGTCAGGCGTTTCAAATCTACTTTTGCTTTAAATGGCAAAGATGGACAATCTCCTCCTGTGTGATTTACAGCCTCTGAAAACTGACTAGAAGGTCAGCTATAAGTCAGATCCAAAATGCAGGCAAAGTTGTTGTTGGTGGTGGTGGTAGGTGTCGTTTACTTGAATACACCTCATAGCAACCCCAAGAGCAGCAGATCTGAACCCTGTCCTATCGTGCACCATCCTTGCAATCTCTGACACACTTGAGCTCATTGCTTAGTCACTAGTTAATTAATCTTGTTAAGAATCTACTACTCTTTCACGGGTAGGAACCTTTTCAAGCATGATATTCTTCTCCAAGAATTAGTCTTTCCTAGCAACATGCTCAAAGTGTGTATTATTGTTATTATTACATGCCATTCAGTTAACTCTGACTTATAGTGACCCTGTGCATGATAGCTCTGAACCCTGCTCTGTCCTGAGCCAATCTCACTGCCTCTCATACATCTGTTTGTTCTTTTAGCAGTTTATTCACTACTGTTCTCCAACACCACAGTTCAAAGACATAAAATATTCTGTCAACAGTATTAATTTTCCAGCTCTCAGATCCACTTCCTAAACAACATGCCTCCTAAAACTTTATGAACTTGGATAAATGTCAACAGTTATAGAAAGGAATTTTTCTTTTACTTTTCAAAGAACAAACTGGAGGGGAGGGGTGGGAAGGGAGAAAAGTACAGCAATGAATGAATGGAAATTCAAAATCTCTGTAAATTTTAATTAAAATTAATAATAAAAATAATAATAAAAAAGAAAGGGTTCAGGCCTTTTGTTCATAGGGTCATTGTGAGTCATGTTTGACTTGAAAGCAATCAACAACAATAACAACAGATGTATAGCAAGGGATTGAAACGTCCGTGGCCTGAACCAGGTGCACCTTATTTCTCAAACTAACATCATTTCTCCTTGCTCATTTAGAGTTCCCTGGCAATAAGAGATCCAATGGCAATGAGTTGAGTTTAACATCAGTAAGTCACAAAAATAAAGTTATGGTAAAAGGCCACATGAACCTCAGAAAAGCCTTACACACAGGAATAATTTTGGAACATTCACAAGGATAGGAAGTGAGAGGAAAAAATAAGTTTAAAAATAGCAAATGATTATTCGCTCAATAGATATTTATTGAACTATGTGTCAAGACATCTAAGAATCAAGAACATGTTTAAAAATTATATTGGTTTGGAAATATTACAAAGAGTGAAATAGAAAGCGTGCATGTGTGTGTGAGAGAGAGAGAGAAAGAGGGGGGAGAGAGAGAGAGAGAGAAAGAGGAGGGAGAGAGAGAGAGAGAAAGAGAGACACACTATGCCATATACAATCTGTAGATGAAATTTTCTGGGCAAGACAATTTCACTTCAGCTAAATGGAAGTAAAAGTGCTGATTTCTAGGAGCAGTGAAGTGGCCAGTGTGTAACCAGTTATACAAAGAGGAGAGCAGAATAGATAAAGTAACAACAAATCAAATTTATAGGCAATAGTTTATAGTACACATAGAAGGCCAAAGTAAGGCTTTACCCTAAGAAAGATGAAAGACTAATACAGAGTTTTCCATGTCTCTTGTACCATATGTGGATATTATATCTTCCTTTAGCGAATACCCTGGACAGCACTTTAAGTTTATTGTTGATTCTATTTGACTTCTGAAGGATAACCTTCATAAGAATAGTACAGAAGAATCAGAATCAGTTTTTAGTTACCAAATTCTAGATAAAGTCATTTAGCACTCCCTTTGGAAGTATTTGGAATCAATCAGTGGGATATTTCTAACCAGGGCTACTCACTTACAACGTCAGGTGACTTTAGATCAGATCTGGCCACTCTGAATGTTACTGTCCTCACCAAAAAAAAAGATTTAATTGTGGCTACTTCACAAAATTTCTGGGAATCAGACAAATGAAATTTATTAAAAAACACAGACTAGCACCAAATACAAAACATGTCTTTTGGTAAGTTGTGGTAATTAATGTTGCAGTAAATACTTAAATGTTAAGACATTTTACTCCCAGGAGAACAAGAATGTCCACCAAGATTTAATTTGCAAAAGGCACACATTGTGGCACAGAACAGAGATAAGCCTGCTTGAAGGAGGCAGACACTTCTGCAGGTTTGCAACACACAACTGTAATCTGATGTTATTATTGTTAGGCATCATCAAATCAACTTTGACTCATAGTGACCCTCTACAAAACAGATTAGAACCTTGTCTGTCTAGTACCATCATCACAAACTCCACTCTGCTGAAAGCAATTATTACAGTTACTGTTTAAATCCATCTCATGAAGGTCTTGCTTTCTCTCTCTGGTCTTCTCTTTTTTCTCAACATGAAGTCCTTCAGAGACTGGCCCATCTTAATGGAATTCTCAAAACATATGAAACAGAACCTCACCAACTTTGACTCTAAGGAAGACTCCAGCTGCATTTCTTCAAAACATATTTGTTTGTTCACTAGGACAGCCAGGATATATCCAATATCTTTTTAATCACATCACAATTCAAAGATATTAATTCTTCAGTCTCCTTTACTACTTTTGCAGTTTTCACATGCACAGCAATCAACTGAAAATGCTTTGGTTTGGGTCAAGTGCATCCAGACACTTAAACAGGCATCCTTACTCTAGCACTTTATAAAGGTCCTTGACAGCTGTTTTTCTCATGCAAAATGTCTTCTGATTACTTGACTCCTAATCTCATGGAAGTTGATCTTGGATTCTAGTAAAATGAAATACTGGCAACGTCAATCTTTTCTCCATTTATCAAGATATTGACAATTGTCCAGATGTGAGGATTTTTGTTTTATCTTATTATACAATCCATACTGAATTGTATAGTAGTCTTGATCTTCTTTAGTAAGTGATTCAAGTCCTTTTCACTTTCAGACTGGAGTATTGTTGTTATGCTGAAAGCTATTCCACTGATATTTCAAATACCCTCAAGTCACTCATGGTATCAGTGGAGCTTCCAGTCTCAGATCAATTAAGAAACAAGACTATCCACTTACTTCAGAAATAATGTTATTTTATACCATTAAATAAAAGCTGATCCATTGCTAACCCTGTTGGGGATTTTCAGAGGCAGTTATTATCATGGGAGAAGATTTCTCATCTTTCTTTCATTCGAGTGGCTGGTAAATTCAAATTGTATGTCTTTGGGTTCCAGTGTAACTTCTTACCACTAAGCTACCAGGGCTCTCTGTGCCTCCCTGTGGGAGAATCAGACTCTAGTCTCCCATGTGACAGATGAGTTAATCTGAAAAAGAAACCCTCAAAAAACCATTAATAACCGCAAAATCTATTGTGGTCTGACACAATATCCCAATTTCAAGGAATTTGATTAGTCATGGAAGAAGGCTATTGTCACTAACAGCTGTCGAGTTGATTCCAATCTGTGCTCACCTAGGGGGTGGAAAACTTGGAACTTACAGGAATATGCTTATAATACCCTTGTACACATTTCTCAGAGGAGAAAGAGTATTAGATAAAGAGATTTGGGTGTTCTGATATCTTTGGCAAAATAATCTTCATTCTTTGGAGATGAATGTTGAAGGAGGTAACCAACATTATATTCTGGTCTGATCATCTACACCATTCCAATCTCAACTTGATAATGATTCTATTAAATGTCTTTATTTTTTCTGAATCCATTGTTCACTTGCCAAGCTTCTGATTGTTACCAGTTTCTCTTATGCAAATCTTCCTTCTAAGAATAAAAACATTGCTCACATGGGCATTGAATATTTTACTCCCTCTAAGTGGAATTTATTCCACCAGTAGACAGGGATTTTTTCCAATAACTTAGTACAAATACATATGGATTTATACATGAGTCTCCTAAGTTTAGTGATTATATTTGGGAAATATGGACTTACTAACAGTGTGTGACAAAGTTAGATTTCTGGGCTGCAAGGATAAGGACTACAAACTGTGCTATTGTGGGGAAATTTAATAATAAATCAGTCCTTGTCTATGAGAGTAATTGGAAAAGATTCTTCCAGCATATTCCTTGAAGTCATCAGAACAGATCTTGAACATGGTCTGAAACTATTTTGTGTGTATATTATAGTGCTATAAGTACTATACCTTTGTTGAGTCTCTACCATTTTGTAAGCATTTGTTAGCCATAGAGGATAGAAAAGGCCTTAGACTAGGTCCCTATACACAGTGTCTTGGTAATTTAGTAGACTTTGTGTCTACAAAAATGTTCTAGAGACATATGAACATCATAGGGGACTATACCTATTCCTAACTTAAAGAACAACAAAAAAACCAACAGGTATGAGACATAAAACTGTGTACCTTATGCAGTCTATATCTCATTTACTTATGAGGAACTGTTCAAGCACAAATAATCTAAACAGAGGTTGTAGACTTTCTCCATTTGTTTTTTTTTTTTTTCAAGGGCAAGAGGGAATTTATTTCAGATTCGAAACCGGGCCTCGCTCAAACCGTGCTGATAGAGCAGGGAAAATGGCGTGGCCCCGATTCTGGGCTTGTCCTGCCCATTTGTGAATAAAAATTAAAAACATTGCCATTAGTTAGAAACAACTGATAACTGACCATAGAATGGGTTTTTAGAAGCTGTAAATCACACATGTGCAGATTGCCTGTCTATCTCCTATAGAGCTGCTGGTGAATTTGAACAGCCAGAGAAGTATTACCTTTGAATCAGCACCCAACTCCTGACAAACCACACCAGTAGAGATCTTAAATCTATGAAACAACCAATATTTGGAATGTCTTAAATTTTCACTATCAGTCCTGATTTAACGACTAATTAATTGCCCAAGAAATTGATTCTCATTTTCAACACTCAACTTGTGTCAAATCTGTAGGGAAGTTAAAAAGCTTTTGGTGTTGTGGGGTTGTTTGTTTGTTTGTTTGTTTTTAAAACAACAACAACCACAAAACACCAAAAAGCAACGATTGTGATTTGATTTGTTGCCTTAATAAGATGATAATCTGTTCATTGTGTCTATATCAGATTGGCTACGTAATTGATCTCTAAATAGCAATTTCCAGTAGCTGGATGATTTTTCAGCATCAGTGCACTATTTTTAGATAAAATCTCATTGAAAACATGAAAGACTATTATCATTTCATTTCTCTGTGGCTATTAGACTTACATTGTTCTGTATTAGGGTAACTTGTTTCATTCTATGTCTAATATCATGTACTGAGCTGTTTATTGTCATTCAAGAGGACTATCACTAATTTTAAGGTCACTTATTCATTGTCATGGGGAACTCAGTGACTACACTTCTCAGACTCCTTTTTGCATGTGTTTCTAAGTTGAGAAACTTCTGGAAGAAAAAAAAGATGGTATTACTCTTTGGAAATTCAAAGGAGATCATCAGAAATGCTTCTCAGATGCTCCCATGAGCTCCTGTTCTTCTGTAGTGGTGAGATCTTTCCAAAGACTTTAGAATTAAAATGATTTCTACACAAGATACTTAATTTATTATTTTGAGCTCATGTCTTCAGTGACTCTTTCCTCAACCCTGTGGCTGCATCAATTCTCATTTTTCTCTGCTCTTCTCACGTATGTGTAAGCACTGATTCATATACATACATAAATATTTATCTTTTATTTTAACAACTAATTAACAATAAATATCTGCTATTCTTAATAAAGTTCTGAAATTATAGCCAAACCAATGGGATGACTTACATGGAAACATATAGTTATACAATCATTCAAATGAAGACAGTGTACCAATTGATTCTAATCTAATAAAAAAGCTGAACTAATATATTAACGTCATTTGATCAAACTTATCTTTGGAAATCTTAGGGGAAGCTAATATATAATTTCCCTCTAAGAAGTCTTTCATTAAAGTATCTCAGGTTTAACAAAATTCTGATAAAACCTCAGCCTTGTTGGCTATAAAATATCATCTCACAAATAACTTACAATGCACCAAATCTCATTTTTCAGCACTTTTGAAAGAATTAAATTACACAGGGAAGAACTTTTTTCCAGAATTAAAAATTAACTTAGATGTCAAAATAAAACCCTATAATTTAATTTATTATAAAAGCTATATTCTCGAGTAGAATCTAATGGGCCAAAACAGATAAAGCAATTAAATGGGAAATGCTATGAATTAATCTTATTTAAAGAGGCAGCAAAGATAGAATTAATATTTTTAAAGACACGATAATCAGAAAAAAAGTCTTTCTAACTCAGCAAGTGGTACCATAATTTAAAATAATAAAGTATTATAAGAACACAATTTATTCATTTTCTGCAGGTGCTATTTGTTAATTGTGACACTTCTCTCACTTTTAATGGCTGGTGACTTTTCTCCTCTTTGCGGGCACAATTACTTTTCTCTGCTATTGCTGCTACAAACTATACCACCAATACTTCAAACAGCAGTCAGGTCACCTCTGGTGGACAGGTTTCAGCGGAGCTTTCAGTCTAAGTCAGAGTAAGAAGCAGGACTGACCGTCAACTTCTGAAATAACAGGTTCTTGAAAACCTCAATGAATGGAAGAACATTGATGTTCAAACAGAATAAGAGAATGGCGCATGGCTTAAAATCAGAAAAAGTCTGAGTCAGAGTTGTATCCGCATTCATACATATTTAATCTGCATTGTGAGCAAATAATTTGACCAACTGGACTTTATGAAGAAAATTGTGGCATCGAGATTAAAAAACTCACCAAAAAATTACATTATGCAGATGATACAACTTTGCTTGGAAAAAATGAAGACATCTTAAAGCCCTTACTAAAGAAGATAAAACACTGTAGCCTTCAACATAGATTAAATATCAATAGAAAAAAAGGGGAAAAGTCTTCACTGCAGGACAAATTGGTAAACCATGATAGATTATGAAAAATGAAGTTGTCGACTGTTTCATTTTACTTGGGGGACAATCAACATTTTATGGTAGGTAACAGCAGCTAAAAAGCAAGGATTTCAGTTTGAAGACCAAGATGTGCCTGATCCATGCCTTAATATTTTCATTTGTTTCCTCTGTATGTCGAAGTTGGGCAATGACTAAGGAAGACTAAAGAAGAATCAATGTCTCTGAATCATAGTATTGGTGAAGAGTATTGAATATACCATGGACCACCAAACAAACAAATATTGTCTGGGAAGAAATAAAATCAGATTGTTCCTTAGAGGTAAGGATTATGAAAACTGTCTCACATCTTGAAGGTCCAATCCTTGGAAAAATAGATAATGCTGAAAGGTATATAGGGTCATTGAAACATGAGGGGAACTCAATGAAATAAATTGACACAGTGATTGCAACAATGGGTTTGAGCGTGACAGAGATTCTGAAAAGAGCACAAAATAAGACAAAGTTCCAGTCTGTTACTCAAAGAAACATTAGAAGTTATAGTTGACTCCATGACACCTAACAGCCTTCTAAATTCCAGCAGTAATTGTGTATATATTAAGAAAAGTGGAACACTATTAAAATCCTTAAAATTTCAAAGCGGAACCCAGTGCTTCTAGAACATTCTAACAATGAATTTCTTTGGACTTCAGTTTCTCTTATAAATGGTGAGATTTTATGAAATTAGATTATAGAGACAGCATGTAGGAATGAACTTTATGCCCAATATCCATTGTGACTGCATCTTGGGATTTGATCTTCGAGTTAATGACCTTATTATTGCTTCTGTGCCAATCTTACCACATACTATCTCTTGATCTGCCTTCTACTCCTGGGCAGTGAGGCGCTGTGTTGTTCTTCATCCCTCTGGCCCTTCCAGAGAGATGTCCACAGCCTTGTGTCTCTATATCCCTTTTTCTTTTACTTGTTAGCTTCTACTTGCAGCTACATAAAACATGTGTAAACTAACCAATATTTTATACTTAGGAATCTAGCCATATTGAAATTGCAGTGAGATTCTTTTCTGAACTTTTGCTATTTCATAAAAATATGTTTCTACTTAATTTGATCAAGCTTTTAGAGATTCAACTACACTTTCTTGTTTTACTCATGTCTCACAGTTTATAGTTTATAATTAGCTTTATTCTTCTTAAGTTTATATTTTATTTTTAACTAATTATTGTTATTTCAGTAGGCCTCTTTTACCCTAATAGTTTTATTAACGAAGACTTGAGTTTCCTCTTTCTCACCTCTTTAAAGTGTATTCAGAAATGTTCCTCCTTGACTGCATTGTCTGGCAATGTGACGAATAACCTTCTGTTATTGGGAGATTGCCCATGTTTCTTCCGTGCACCAGGTGGTGAATTTGAACTATGTTTTTGGTATGGCAGCACAGCTCCTTACCACTAGCAAAAGTTAGTCATTTGGTGTTTTTGTTATATATATTTGTCTTTGACTTAATGTTAAGTGTGTATCTTATATGCACAGGCAGCAATTTGTATCTTTGGTAATTTGTTTCATATTTATAGATGGAAAACTAACAAACATAAATGACAAAAATCTCAAAGCATTACCTTAACAGTACATCTTAACCTTTTAACAATTCCAGAGTACAAGATATAATAAGCCTATTTCTTTCTTTGATTGTTTATTAAATCTTAAAATAAATAGTCTGATTTAAACACATTCAACAATGGAACGAAATGCTTGTTTTGAAAAAAAGTATCTTGGCCCCACACTTACAGAACTTTATGTGTCTTCCTGTAATTACCTTTCTTCAGAAGATACTCAAGGTTATATACAAAGTTGCAATCTCCATTCCTTATCAATTCTTCTCCATGTTACTAGTTTTTTTGGTCCCCTCACTCCACCCTGTATTCTCTCTCCTACCAGAACATTTTGCTTGCTATCACCATACTGTCTTCCTTAGATATTATTTACGTGATGCAGCCTCTGCTTCTCAAATATAGGATCTGATCTTCAAAGTCATGCATAGTCTGGCATGCACTGAACTATTGCCTAAATCCAAGTTTCTGCTAATGTATTGAAAATCCACCCAATGCCCCTGTTGGCTAAGAGGTCTCAGAATTCCTTCTCTCACATTAAGTGTGAGACCTACTCTGTTGTGGATCTTCCTGCTCGTTGGTTGAGCTATCTGCCTATCTTCACACTTTTCCAAGTCTCTCTACTTTTTAAGACAGTTCTTGAGTACTTAATACATTAACAAAACTTTTTTATTTTTTCAATGATCCCCTTTTTAATTCCTTAGTAATTATAAACTTTTGTGTTATTGTATTTACTTTTTGTATTTTAAAGGATAGCATAATATATAACATGTGAGGCTATTAACCAAAAGGTCAGTAGTTCAAATGTGCAAGCTGTTCTGATGGACAAAGATTGACAGTCTCCTCCTGTAAAGATCCATTATCTTAGAAACACACTGGAAGGCTTTTATGAGCCACACTTGGCTCAACCACAGTGAGTCTGGTTTGATTCTATGTTGTAAGAGCCTTTGGGGTATGTTCTACGTATCTTACACTTAATAAGCTTATTGACTAGTTTGTTTACTGTTATTATTGTTTTATTAGTTATGAATACATTTTTAATTTGTTCTATTCCTCTTTCCATTTTGTCTGTGCCTTTGCTCACATTATGTATCAGTGGGTGTTGATAATGTGGAGTCTGAAACAAAACTTAGTATTTATTTAAATGAGCTCTTGCATGGCATTTTCTTTCTTTCTTCCTCATCTTCTTTTTACTATTAACATAAATTTCCTTAATAGTCACTCCTTGGAGTCATATTAAGTTAATGGAATTTCAAAATTAACACTACGGAGAAATAGCAGTATAACTAAAGTAAATTTTGTTTATATAGCAGGTTTACTTTATAATCAGTTTTGTTTCTGCTACAAGATTTAGACTAGTATTTAACAATGGGGAATAAAATAAGTACATTGATTATGATAAGAGAAAATGGACTCTATTTTTTTCTCCCTTAGAAAATGGGTGTACTTCTAGGAGATTATATGAAGAATAAAGAACCATTGAGAAGAAATCTTTGGGATAACAAAGCCAAGAGGATAGTTACTTTCAGGCCCTGGTTGTGAGATTATACTTAAATGAATAAGAATAATGAATTCTTTCATCTAAGAAATAGAGAAATAAGTAACAACAGGTTATTGGTCACATTGCCAGGCAATGCAGTCAAGGAGGGACATTTCTGAATAAACTTGTAAGAGTTGAGAAAGAGGGCTCAAGTCTTTATTAATAAGACAATTAAGGTAAAATAGGCTTACTGAAATAACAATAATTATTTAGAAATAAAATATAAACTTAAGAAGAATAAAGCTAATTATAAACTGTGAGACATGAGTAAAACAAGAAAGTGTAGTTGAATCTATAAAAGCTTGACTAAATTAAGTAGAAACCTATTTTTATGAAATAGCAAAAGTTCAGAAGAGTCTCACTGCATTTTCGATATGATTAGATTCCTAATTATAAAAATGATGGTTCATTTACATGTGTCTTATGTAGCTACTCTTTAAAATTAGGGATCTTGGGTGTTTTCTGTAGGTGCAAGCAGATTTTTATGGCAACAGAATAGAGGAGATAGGCAATGGTATGATTGGAATTGCCAAGTCAACACAGTTATTGAATGGAGTTGGGCCTGCTGAAGGACTGAGCTTTTCTTGTATGAAGAACCTCGTAGACACAAACATAGATAAGGGTTCCCTAAAATATTACTCTGCAATTGTTTTTATTATTCATTCTTCTAAGATTAATAGCAGGCTATTTATAAGATGTCTCAGGTCAAAATAAAAAGAAATCTCGGGTCAAGGTAGTCCCAAATACTTAACCAGCTCTTTAAGTCCCCAATTTCTATTACTAATAGCTTCATCCTGGATCTACAACATTTGGGTTCATGATTTCCTAGAAGTTCTTCCAGAGACTCAGACTCATCAGGAGAATGACTTATGTGACGATAGGTACGGAGGCTGTTTTTTTTTGTTAGACACCATGAGGCAATGGGCTGGGCTGGATGTAGCTGGATGCTTAGTTTGCCATATGTGATTTCTCAGCCCAGACAGCTTCTCATTTTCCAGCAGCATTGCATTAATACAGTTGCTCTGCCTTGCCTGCATTGGTGAGTTTACACACTGTACAGTGTGGAGAGCCCTCTCATATATTGATCCTCCAGCTGTTGATGATTTGTGAAACCATGTATCTTCACTTAAGATAGCTGGAGACCATTTCACCAGTAGGACCTAAAAAAGCCAGTTTTTAAGATCTCTGACACCACAGCAATATATGTAACTTGAACAACAGTGAAACAATTTAGTAAGAATATCAACATTTACCAAAGCATAAATTCATTGGGATATCAAATTTAAACCAATAGAATGTGTATAAGCAGAAAAAGCTATTTTTCAAAATGAGATGGAAAAAAGCAACCTGAAATAATTTTTTTCCCAAAGAAAAAAAGTAACAATGAATGAATGTAAATCTAAGTTCTTTATAAACTTTCATTAAAATAAAAATAAGTAAATAAAAAAGAAATAATTTTTAACGTAACTGTATTCCAAATAAGTAAACCAAATAATGCCTTCTGTGAAAATATGGTTAGATATCCATCCACTTGATGTCTAGAGTCCTTCATGAGCTAGCCTAGTCTTTTCCATAAGGCATTGCTATTGTGCCTCTTTGAACATTTTCAACTCAAAGATAATCTATGAAACAGAGTAGAATTGCTTCATATGGTTTCTTGGGTATAATCTTTATACATGCAGATTATCATTTCTTCCTCCCATGGAGCTGCTGGTGGCTCAGAGCCCCAACAATTAATATAACAACTTGGGGCTTACCAATTATATCACCAGACTTCCCTTCCCTAAGGTAACAACAGTTAAGTGTTTCTTATCAGAGAGGAAGATAAACCCTTCCTCACAATCAGTTATACTTTTACTCTACCTAGTTTATTCTGTGTTCTAACTAGTTAATTTTTTTTCAACTCAGAAATATACAAAATAATGCAAGAGCGTCACCCACTTCTTAAGCAACATGCCTCTGAAAACTAAAGGCTTCAGACCTTTTGTGCATAGAGTCCCTATGACTCATGTTTGACTCGACAGCAATCAACAACAAGACGTGTACTTCCATAGAACCCTTTGATCATTGATTTTCATTCTTATAGATGTGTTTCCTCTTATGTGGGAACATCAGAATGGCAATGGAAGCATGGGACAAAAAGGAGATAATATCAGGGTATGGTGTCAAGGATCCCCAGGTGATGCTGATACACTGTCTACATGAGAAAATCACCTCTGCTCTGATACCTGAGGAGCTGCGCTGCTAACCCAGAGGCTGGACCTCTCTGTCCATTTGAATCCAGCAGTTGCTCCATAAAAGAGAGATGGACAATATGCTCCCATGTGATGTGAAGCCTCCTGATGTCTGATTCAGTCTCAACTGGACAATTGTGAGTCCAAGTTTCTGTAGTCAATTAAACAATCAGTTTGCCCGACACTATTTATGAATTAATAACAACCATGCATCTCTCTTCTGGAGAGAATTCAAAAGATGTGTATTACTTGTGCATTTGTAGAACTCAAAGACTGACAGCAAAAAGTTGAACAGTGTCAAATGACAACATGTAATTAGGTGCTGTAATAATGTGGTGCAAACTAAGAGTGTGCTACAGGAATTAGGATTAACAGAGAGAGGTGGAAATGCTTTAAAAGGAGATAAGAATTAAGTGAGTTTATGAAACACAGGAAGGATTTATTTAAGTAAAGGGGGGAAATGTGAGTATTCCGCTACTGGTAAAATACATGAAGAAAGACATAATAAGAATGACAACATAATAAGGGGGTAGTGGTAAGATTGTTAGAAGCTAAATTTTACAGAACCCAAGTAGGTGAATAGCACTAGAAAACTGTGGGGAATAGATATCAGCTCATTTTATGAAGGCCTTTGCTTACTGAAAATGTTAGGGTGGAAAACAGGGTATTTGAACTGTTGACTTTAGAGTGGTATGTACTTCCAGTTTGCCAAGATCAATACCATTACATCTTCCTGCTCCATTCCTTCATAGTTAACTCAATAAAACCAGTTGTGAAGAAAATCTAGAATAAAACTTAGAAGAGAAGATTATTTCTTGAGAAAATGGGCACAATAGTTGCAACTACTAAGTTTGTGTATGTGGAGGAGATTGGCCCAGGCGTGGGAAAAGGGGCTGTCTGTTTTGACAATGATAGTCCGTATTCTTCATACAGGGCTTTGTTTCACCCTTGGACAGTCACCTCGGAATGTTTTTAATGTCCAGTGTCATCATGCAGCAAATGAATTCTTATTCTAAGTTCCAAAAGCTAATAGAAAATGTATGAAATTATGTTCAGCTTTCTCCTCTTCACAAAGAACAGTCAGCTCAGACACAGATTTAGAGAAAATTACTTTTCTAGAATTTCATAAAGATATTCACTACAGAAAGGAATGCAAAACCCCTGTGTTAGGTAAAAAAGTGGTAATCACAAAACTCTAAAATATAGAACTGCCTTTCTGTTTAAAACTGTATTGCTTGGCAATAATAATGTGATTTTATGATGGGTACAGAAATTTTCCCAAAGCCCTTCAACTACAGAAACACTGAATTAAGGGAGAAGAAATAACACAAAGAAGATTTTCCTATATGTGAATGTTCTCTCTTTTCCACATAGTTTAAGTTATTGGGAGGTGAACTTGCAAACATCAGTGAACCTTCCCTTTTAGAATCTGAGAGGATAATTCTAAAAGTAACTAGTTCTCGGTCTCAGAAATAAGATACTAACAATCATCATCATATGAACTTTCATTTACAGTGTTCTCAAGTGTTTAAAAGTAGAACTGTGTTGCATATGGTTTGCAATGGCTAATTTTTGTGCAGTGACCTTGTCAAGACTTTTCTGAGATGCCTGTGGGTAGACTAGAACCTCCAGCCTTTTGGTTAGTAGATGAGTGTTAACCATTTACATGACTTAGACTCCAATAAAATGCTACACCCTCCAAATATGGACAAATTCTTGACTTCTTTTCTTCCCCAGTCCTTTTTTGGGTTGATAAACACATTTTTTTAAATTGTGAAAACCATGTATGGATATATGAGGGGGTGAGAGTTGGGAGCAGAAGGGTGAGGATGGGCAGGGATGAAATCACAAGACTGCACAATTTGATGGATGGGTAGTTGACTTCTTTTAGCAATCTAGAGACCATAAAGAAAACAGAAAAAAAAAAAACCCAAAACTTAAGATATAGAAAGGTAAACAAAAAAGATACACACACACACACACACACACACACACATATATATAGTTAAGTGTCATCAAGTTGTAGACAACTCATAGTGACTCTATGAACAAAAGACACTTGTATAACTTTCATCATTTGTCCAAGTTCATAGAGTTTCTGGAGGCAAGCTATTTCAGATGTGGATGCCACTCCTGCTTCCAAGCTTGTTTTAATCGGGGAGCTCCACCAAACACTATCCACCGTGGGTAACCATTATCACATTTGACACATCAGTGTCAGAGTGTTTTGCATCACAGCAACCATGAGTTACCTCTGCACAGCAAATGACAGACCAGTGCTATACCACTTAGAAGAATGTTTGACTAAAAACAATTAAAACCAGGCCTGAGGGCCACAGATTACAATCACCCACCTTTGGCTTGGTAGTATCACTTTCTATCCACTAGACCAATAGAGCTCTCTCGTTATTGTTGTTAAGTGCCATCAAGTCATAGACAGCTCATAGCAACCCTATGAACGAAAGACTTGAATACTTGTATAACTTTTATCATCATTTCTCCAAGTTCATAAGTTGTTATTATTGTTGATTACCAATGAGTTGAGCATGGCTCATAGCAACTCTATGAACAAAAGGCCTGGAACCTTTCTATAGCTACAGACATTTATCAAAATTCATAGAGTTTCCGGAGGGAGTCATGTTGTTTAGGAAGTGGATGCCACTCCTGCTTCCAAATAAATATATTTATGTATATTATTAATATTTGGAGGTAGGAATGACATCCACTTTCTAAACAACTTGCCTCCAGAAACTCTATGAACTCTGATAAATGTTGATAGTTGTAGAGGGGCTTCAGGCCTTTTGTCCGTAGGGTTGCAATGAGTCGTGATCTACTTGAAGGCAATCAACAACAACAATTATAGATATAGATAGAGATAGAGATAGATATGTAGATAGATATATAGATAGATAGATATAGATAGATATGATATAGATATAGATGATACAGATATAGATGATAGATGATAAAGGCAGAGAGGGAGAGAGATAAATGCATTTATCATAGCACATTTGAATCTAGATTCCTACACAATCCTACCCCACCATTCATATCTAAAAAATAGCACTGCATATATACTGATGCAGGGAATTTGGTGGTTTAGTCTATAAGGAGTCACACTGCTGAGCAAAAGTTGTGCCTCTCTGGTTGTTTGAATCCACCAGCAGATCTGAGGGGCAAAGAAGGGCAGTTTACAGCCTCAGTACCCATTGGAGAGTTATCAATATGCCAAGACTCAGCAACAAGAGTGGAGAGATACACAGAAATATACTGCAAGAATAAATTCTATATAAATAACAATTGAACACATTATGTTCTTCTTTCATTTTTTCCTACTTCAAAATGTATGAATTCTTTCCTTTTTAAAGTGACAAACAACAAATTAATGTCATATGTATTGTGAGAATGTTACAATTCTCACAATACATACAGATAGCTGGTAGTAAAGATATTTTTCCTTAGAATAGATGTTTTGTATTTTGTTGTGGCTTGTGATCTGATTGCCTTCATCTTTTTGCTATCAAAAAATTCTTCAATATTTATCATTTTGCTTATTTGTGTAAAGATTTCCTGAAAAGTAAATGTTTTTAAGAGAGACTACTATTTTTATATTTTGATAGTAAAGTTAATTGCTTACCAAAAAGATTTTACCAATGGATGTTCCTAAAAGTCCAGACTCAAGTTCATTGCCCTTGAGTTAGAATTGATTCATAGCTGACCTGTCTTGGGTTTCCAATGCTATAAATATCATGGGAAGAGAGGACTTTCCTTGATGCTCCTACCAAGAGTTTAAAACAGCCCTGATTTCTCCACACAGATCACAAACTAGATTTAAACCAATAAATACTTTATGTATATTTGGCTATAAAATAGAGATCTCTGGTAACAATTCCAAACATATGCATTTGAATCTACCAACTGTTCTGTAGGAGAATTGGCAATCCCATCCCTTTCAATTTAATTAAAACACAGTGGGAGATCAGCTATGAGTTGATTCCAACTGCACAGTGCATAACAGGAAGCAGTAAAAGAAGATTAAAGGAATACACAGAAGCACTGTACCAAAAATA
>NW_006399826.1:10236201-10254137 GCF_000299155.1 Elephantulus edwardii | reverse complement strand
CAACAACACTATATAAACGAGAGTCAGTAGTAATAAAATAAATTTAAGCTGTACGGAAAGTACTGGCAAAAAATAAAGCCCCCAAATTGATGGAATGCCAATTGTCATGTTTCAAATAATAGGTTCTAACCTGGATGTGCTTACAAGTCTATTCCAGGAAGTTCAGAGGACAGCTACTTGGCCAGCTGGAAGAGAGTCATATTTTTTCCCCATTCCCAAGAATAGCGAAAGTAAAAATTATCAAACAATATTATAAATATTTCATATAAGTAAAATATTGCTCTGAAGACCATCCAGAAATGACTAGAACAGTACATTCACAGAGAATTATCAGAAGTTTAAGTGGGATTTAGAAGAGGCTATGGCACCAAGCATATCATTGCTGGTGCTAGATAGATCCTGGCTGAAAGCAGATAATGCAAGAAGAATGCTTATTTGTATTTTATTGACAGAGGCATTTGACTCTGGATCATAAGTATGGCTAACATAGAGAGAATGAGTATCCCAGAACACTTAATTATGTACATATGAAATATATATCTAGATCAAGAATTGATTGTCCAAACTGAGCAAGGGAACACTGCATGGTATAAAATCAGGAAAGGAAATCATGGTGGACAATCTTTCTCCATATCTATTAAATCTGCATTTTGAGCATATTTGAGAAACTTCACTCTATGAAGAAAAATGTTTCATCAGGATCAGAGGCTCGCCAACAACCTGTGTTGTGCTTATGACAATACTTTGCATGCTGAAAGAGAAGAGGACTTGAAAGACTTGCTGCCAACGATCAAAGTCTACAGCCTTCAACACGAATTGCATCTCAATAACAAGACAAAAATTCCCATCACCAATCCTGTAAGCAACATCATTACAGATGGAGAAAAGATTGAGGTTGTCAACAAACACCCTTGGTACCAACAACCAGGAGATCAGGAGATATATTGTATTGGGAAAATCCAATGTCAGGGATCTTTCCAAAGTACTGAGGAGTAATAATGTCAGTTTGAGGACTAAGGTGTGTCTGATGGTCTTTTCAATCATTTGACAGAAAGCTGGACACTAAATAATGATCTTATTATTGTGTTGTTAAGTGCCATCCAGTCACAGGTGACTCATAGTGACCCTATACCTCCAGTATAACTTTAGTCCTTTCTCCAGGTTCATAGGGCTTTCAGAGGCAAGCTATTGTGAAAGTGGATGCAACTCCTGCTTCCAAACTTGTTTTAATCGGGTAGCTTCACCACTGTCCACCATGGGTAACCATTCTTGCATTTGACTCATCAATGTCATAGAGTTCCGCTTCACAGCAAGCACAAGTTACCTCTGTACAGCAAGTGGACCTACCAGTGCCATTGAATTGTGGTGTTGAAAAAGATTGCTGAGTAGGCCTGCTAAAAGAAAACAGATATATCTTGAAAAAGGGCAACCAGAATGCTCCTTGGAAACATGAATGCTGACGCATGGATGGTATCACATACTTTGGTGATGTGGCTTGGAGGTGACGTTCTTTGGAAAGAGATACCATGCTTGGGAAGGCAGAGTGTAAGTCAAAAAGAGAAAAACACTCAACGAGATAGAAAAACGGGTACTGCAGCAGTGACCTGAAGTGTGTCAGAGATAATGAGAATGACACACGGTAGGATAGATTCAGTGTTTGTAAGGTCACTTTGAGTCATACACCTAACAAACAAGAACAACATATGGCTATGTAATGATGCCTCTTAATTGAATATAGTTTCAATTGAATCTTTATTCTTTCACTAAGATGTAGCCATACTGACCATCTCTCAATAGTAAAATTAACTGTGCCCATTTCTACCCGAGGGGCTTAACATATGCAGAGTATATAATTTGATTCTACAAATTTTACAAGTCTGATTCCCAAGAAGCATTTCTAGATATTTCTTCTCAAAGAAAGAAAAAAAAAACCCACCCAACTTTTTGTTATCATCTTTAAACTTTGTCCCAGCTACTGCTCTTCACTCCCTTAATTATTTTATTCTGTTACATATGCCTAAAATTATCTTATTTGCCAGTCTTTTCCAATTAGAATATATGCTGTTAGAATAGGAGTTGGATTTAATGTTACTTTTCCCAAATACATCATTTTTTCCCTCAGTATAATTTATTGTTTAATTAATCATTTCTCCTCCTTCTTGAAATGCTTTTTCCTCCACTGAATTTTCTTGTATTCCTCAGGCTCTTTTTTAATTTACTCCTCCTTCCCACTGATCGTATATGTATTCTGAAGCAGTATTCATTTTTCAAGTTATTGGACTTTTAAATATCATTTGGAATTTGATGAGGAGAGGCTTCCTTCATAATTTATTTCTGTCAAAGTATTTTTGGAAAATCTCATGCATATGACTTTTTTAAAAAAAAGTTTGAAAGCCAAAGCCAGTAAGAAAAACTGGTAACAAATGAAAACACATGTTAAGCTCTGTAAAATCCATCAAAGCAAGAATGTTAGTAAGGCAGAACTCTTTTAGAGAAGGAAAACACAAAGTTTTCTACTAACATGAACAGTAGAGAATTGGTAAGTACTATAAACATATCTAAGGGAGCTCTGGTGGCAAGAAGCACCAGTTTGAATCTACTAGCTTCTCCATGGGAGAAGGATGGACCATCTCCTCCCATACAATTAATTGCCTTTGAAACTACTCTCAGAGGGTCAGTTATTGGTTGGCTCCAACTCAACGGTACACAACAATAACGAAAAACACATCTAAAGATATGGTAGAACATAGCGGGGACAATATTCTGAAAACTTCTAAGCCATAAACAAACAATTTGAAGGAATAAGCCGTGGGCCTTGAAGACTTGAATCAATCACAGTCTGGAGAGATGTTGGTGTTAAGTGCCATCGAGTCATAGATGACTCATAGTGACCCTATGTAAAAATGACCTGAACACTTGTATAGCTTTCATCGTTTCTCCAAGTTCCTACAGTTTCCGGAGGCAAGCTATTTCAGAAGTAAATGCCACTCCTGCTTCCCAGCTTCTTTTAATCAAAGAGGTCCACTAAATACTTTCCACCATTATCACATTTGACACATCTGTGTCAAAGTGTTTAGCAAAGCAGCAATCATGAGTTACCTTTGTACAGCAAATAGACAGACCAGTGCTATACAATTTAGAAAGAAGAATGTTTGACAATTAAAAGACAATTAAAACCAGGCCTGAGGGCCACAGATTAAAATCACCCACCTTTGGCTTGGTAGCATAACTTGATGAGAGAATGTAAACTTGATTCTCTAGAAAAGAAAATCCGGTGATGTTTATATATAGATTTACTTCAAGGAACTGGTTCATATCTTTGTAAAGGATGACAACTCCTAAGTCTATAAGTCATATCTCAGAAATATGTGTCTGGGGAAGCTAATGAGTCCAACTTGTCACCAGGCAAGCAGTCTCTCAGGCTGCTGGCTTTGGGGACTGCTGAATCCTCCCCCCCCCCTTTTCTTTTAAGCTACTGTTTGTCAAAATTTTGCTGGTTTGTTATTTTTTAATAATCTGAAAGTTCTGGTTTTTTAATGCAGATACATGTCCTACTAACAGCACTAGTTAAGTGAGAACTTGTGATTTACATTAATCACCTTCTAGTTTGCTGCTGAATTCAAAGACTGACAAGTCCAAAAGTTAGCAATGGAAATTAGAATCAAGACAGCTTGTCTACAGAGATAGGTGAGTTCAATGTCAGCAAGTAAAACTAATCTATAGTTAAAGAGAACACAAACAAGGTAGCTATGCTGATTGGACAAATAGATGTAGATTGGACAAAAAGCTCTTAATTAAAGTCATGGAAGAGTGTAGGAATTGAAAATAGTTCACTTAGGAAAAAAATTATAGTTTATTTAGCAAGAATGTTGTTGTTGTTGATTGCCATTGGGTCAAGCATGACTCATAGCGACCCTAAGTCCTGAAGCCTTTCTATAGCTATCGTCATTTATCTAAGTTCATAGAGTTTCCAGAGGAAAATTAATTTAGGAAGTGGATGCTATAGAAAATAAAAATATGGCCCCAGACTGAACAGAATACAGAGTACAGAAAATTCTAAGATGTATAATAAGCACAAAGCAAACTGGATGATGACTAATGTAAACCATAAATTCTCACTTAACCTCTGCTGCCAATAAGATATTTATCGGATTTAATGTTGTTCAATGTTGTTGTATGTGGTCAAGTCAGAACCAACTCATAACTGACCCTTCAGCTGGTTTTCAGAGAGAGCTCCTAGCATGGGAGGAGACTGTCCATCCTCCAATGGAGCGGCTGGGGGGATTCAAACCATTCCCCTTTGAGATTGCAGTGCCACTTCTTACCATTAGGCCACTAAAGCTCCCTAAAAAACTAGCTAAGAAACTACCAAATACAATCAAAGGATATGTTTTGGATAAGGGGTAAAGACTTAAAAAAACAGAGAGACATAGTCTTGTTAATGGCAAAGACATGTTTCAATGTAATTTGTATGGGGAATCTTTATAAATGAATTTAAATAGTTAAGGAAATTATACTGAAAATCTAAATGGACGTGACTTGGTGTAAAGTAACAAAATGATTCCCCATGTGGGTTATTTTTGTGTGTGTTTTTTTAGAAAATAGAGTAGTTGAATATATTTGGGGTATTTTTACAAAAGAATATATTAAAGTCATATGATGATAGAATAATTGAAGTAATAAGATGTAAAGATGAGGTTGTAACTGTTACTCAAGTCACTGTCATACCTCTCCTGAATGCTTCACTGCAATCCTTGTACTCCTACAATCCTTCCCTTTTCCGGTAGCTGGAAATGAAGGCAGATTGTGCAATTCTTTCATATAATGAATCAGGCATTTCTTTTGCAGTAAGTTTTAAAGTTTATAAGTTTTTTCATTGTTCAAAGCCTAAAGAAACCATTCTGTTGCACTTCTGCACTCACTTACCTTTTTGTTAAATACTGTGTTATTCTTGCTTTTCATAGAGCTTTGGGATCTTCTGCTGTGTGAACACTACTTCACACAGGATTCACTTTTGTTTATTTCAGAAGTTTCAGACCAAACATCACCGTCTTTGAATTTCTCCTTGATAATGTTCCCTAAAGTAAGAAGCTTCCACATTACTTTATTTCATACTGTCCTATGTATTTATATAATATCGTATGTTGTATTCTTTGTTTCCTTAGTTGTAGGTTTACTTGTTTAAATAAAAAGTAAACTCTATGTGGTCTGGATAATTAGAGGAAACTCATGAAGTCTCGTTGCAAGATCAGACTCACCCTCCATCACATCTGTTGGTAAAGCTGTTGGATGAGTTTGAATGACTGGAGGTACAACTTGAATAGCCTGCCAGAGATGATTCGAAATCCCCTTGACTACAGGGGTCAACATTGCGGTGCTGGCAGGCCCTGCCTCATATTGGGGGACCACAGTTATCAGCATACATTTTCACAGGGAATCCTGTGCTCTCTGCCCTCTTCTTTTCTTCGTTTTCTGACCATTTTGTACCAGGAAAGTCCTTTTTTTCCACTCCACTTTTTCAACCACAGATATTTAGCTTGACCCTCTTAAACCTTTTTTTCCTTTCTTTCACAATCACAATAATGCCACTGTTCTTAGAAATTCAGGCCTCGTAGCATCAGCAATTCATATCAAAGGAGGGAAAGCATAACCTTAAGTCCCTGAAATGTGAGAAAAAATAGATTGTATTCATATTCATGAAGCAGTAATAAAAGATAAAAAAAATGATTTCGGGATATACTTTAAAAATTATTACAATAAGAGTGTATTATTACCTTTGCTTGAGTGTGTCAAAAGCTTTCAGAATATGCATATTCTTTAATTAAATAATCCTACTTGCAGGAATTGTCCTAATAAAAGTTATTATATCATCTAAATTGTATAAAATTGCACACATTTATAATGTTATTTACAACAAAAACATTGAGAAAGCTAAACAAAATTAAAATCCAACCAAAAGAAATAGATGCATTCATTGCATGGAATGATCTTTAATAATTTATTTAAAATAATACTTTGTAAATGAAAATTAAAATATCTACAAGAACATTAAATAATGTATACATCAAACTCAACTGCACTGTAATTCAGTAATTTCCAACTCAGTGACTATCGAGTTTCTGAGGTTCTAAACCTCAATGAAAGGAAATCTACTCATCTTTCTCTCTTAGTGGTGGTTGTTGTTAGGTGCTGTCAAGGTCAATACAACTCACTGGAGCCACTGGTAAATTTAAAGCAACAAAGATGCTGGGTTTTGGTTAGCAACACAACATATTACGGACTTGACCATCAGAGCTCCTTAATGTATAAATAAATCATCAAAGCAATCAGTACAATTAAATGTTGTATTATCCATATTTTGCACATTAAAAAGATCTTTTTTCTTTATGTAAAAATATTTTGTTATAAAAAATGTTTGCAAAAGTTATTTTTCAAAAGTTTAGATGTTTGTTCCTTTATCTTTCCTCCACAAAACATACTCTCTTTTTTCAGATCAACACATAGAATTTTTATCTGGTCTTCTATGTTGGAAAAACCTGTGCAACTCCCTTCCTTGTTTCTAACTAGAGTTATTTTAAAAAGTGCCCAGCACTTAAGAGAACCTCAATTGAGGAACAATAGTCCCAGTCAATAGAGAAAAATTTCAGATTCCTGAAATGGTATGAGGGAAATAGAAAGCCATTTTCAACATAAATGGAAATGATTGTTGTTAGGTTCTGTCGAGTTGACTTTGAGTCATAGAGACTCGAATGAGCATAAAATGAAAATGTTGCCCTATCTAGTATCCGCCTCACAATCTCCACCAGCTTCAAATCCATCATTGCTGCCACTGTCAGTCTACTTCATTGGAGATCTTTCTTTCTTTCTCTGACTCTCTAGTTTCCAAGCGTGGTGTCTTTTTCCAAGGACTGACCCTTCTTGACAACATGCCCGAAGTATGTGAAAGGAATGTTCACCCCCCCCTTGCCTCTAAAGTGCACCCTAGTTGCACTTCCTTCCCCTGGTTATTTTTGTTGTGCACCTTCACATCAGAATCAACCCACAGTTGACTTTCCGGTGGGTTTTCAGAGGCAGTGAATTGCCGGGGAGAAGATTGTCCCTCTTTCTCTCTTGGAACAGCTGATGGATTCAAACAGCACATCTTTGTCTTGGCAGCACAGTGCTTTACCTCTCAGCCACCAGGGCTCCCACGTTCAACGGGTAGAAATACAAAAGAGAACAGTAAGTAATACTTGTTTTGTGCATCATTGAATGAATGAAGACCCAAACTTTTTGAAAACTTTTGTTAAAATCACAGTTTAAAAAAAGAGTAAAAAAATCCCAAGCTTTTATGACTTTATAGGTAAGTTCTCTTCTCTTCTCTTCTCTCCCAAATAGATAGGCTCTAATATGCTCACTTTTCTACAAGAGTCACCTAAGTACCTCTATCTTGTCCTTACAGTGCTCCTGAAATAGGTAAGAGCAGGTCTTTTCTACAAGAAATATAGCATTACATTGGTTAGGTTGTAAAGTAATATTACAGTGCTAAGGGGGGAAAGAATGTCTATCACACATCATCTCAAAAATCAGAAGATTAGTTCAGAATGAATCAAGAAGCTAAACCTTGAAATCAAAACTTTAGATATTTAGGGGAATAAATAAAGAAAGTTGTTAAATCTTAGAGAAACGAATACGTTATTTGAAATAGACTCACAACAGTCACAAACTGCAAAAGCCAAGATTAACACATTCAAATGCATGAAAACCTAAATTTTATATTTTTTACAAATCTGAGGAAATTTCATTTTCTATTCCTGAATTCAGAGTGAAAAAGCAGCTCACTTATGGGAAGACAACGTCTACAGCATACGTGCCCAAAAGAGATCTGTGTCTATAACGTAGAAAGGACTCTTGCAATTTGATAAGAACAATAACAGTATCACTAGAAAGAAAATGACAGAAAAAGAAACCACAAAGAGTAACTAAATTTACTAAAGATCAAAAATCTTTGCTGTTGCTTTTCCTGTTAGATATCTTCAGGTCAGCCTACCTCAGAGCAAAATTTCATATACGAGAATGAAACCTCGTTGGACCTTGCACCAACCCCAGTCTCTGTTGTACTCAGCCTATTGCTCCAACTATGGTGTCACAAATCCTCCAATCCCTAGCTCGAAGTTCAATAAAATAAAGACTGCTGAATTTCTGTCATATGCAGCTACTGCAGTTGAAATGAGCTGATGTGCTTCTCTCTCTTGGGTTTACAATCTACTGGGGAGTCTGACACATTAATAGTAAGATAATATCTTATGAAATGTCAGTGTTCTATAGCAGAGCTGTCCTATGGAAACATAAAGGGAACTGCATATGCCATTTTAAATTTTCTAGTAGTCATCTTTTTAAAAAGTGAAAGAAAACAGGTAAAATAAATTATAATAATTTAAACCCAATATGATTTGTAATGTAGTTAACCCAATATGCTCACAATATTTTCTTAAATAATATTTTACATAAATCTCATAATGATTAATAAAATAGATTGTTTTAAATACTAAGTCTTATCTATTAAATGCTAATCTTACACATATAGTGTATCTCAATTTTAAATGACTACATTGCAGGTGCTCTGTAATGACAAAGAATTGGTAGCAAACATAGCACCATGACAAAGTACAGCTGTAGCAGGATTATAACTAAACTATAATCAAAAGTAATGGGTGGAAAAGGTTGTTTTATGACTTTGGGAACATGGGAAAATTCTGTTATAAGGTGTTTCAGCAGAACCTGATAGTAGGGGAATCCCTCACTCATTCACTCACTACTGTGAACTCAGAACCAGGTTATAGCCAACTTTCAGTTGATTTGGGGGGAGGCTGGTAGGAGATTGTTCATCTTTCTCCCACGGAACTGCTGGTGGACTCAAACACTCAGAGAGGCGATACATTTGGTTTAGTGGTTCATCTCCCTATAGCTGATGAAACGAGACCTTATTTCATTGAGTAGTCAGAATATGGACCCAAGAGATACAGCAGTGTAGTTTATGCCCACTGTGTTCAAAGAGGTAATACATAGAGGTCAGGAATAAATGTAGATGAAGTGGAAATAGTGGGCTGGGCTAAAGAAGAACTTGAATAGGGAAATGGGAATTAGTTGTGCAATGTTTTTTGGTTTGGGTTGTTTTGGTTTTTTTTTTAACGTTTGTTTAATTTTTTTTTACGTTATTCTGATTTATTTACAAAGTTTGAATACATCATTTTTAACAAAAGATCCCTTCCAGGTCCTTTACCCCATCCACCCATCAAATTGTGCAACCCTACGATCAACACCATACCTTCCATCCTCACGCCTCTATTCCCACCCTTCACCCCCTTGAATCCTCATACTCATTTTACAATAATGGTTTTATACAGTGTCCTTATGGGACTGAGTTAGTTCACTCCCTATAATGCTCTCCAGTCCCTCCCAAATTAGGTAATAATGTAATAAAATGATTGCTTCTACATCCTGTGTAGTATCCCATTGTATGAATGTACTACAATTTCTCAATCCATTTGTTTGTGGTTGGACAGCTGGCTGTTTCCATGTTCTTGCGATGGTGAATAATGCTGCTATGATCATTGGTGTACAACTTTCTGTTTGAGCCTCGGTTCTCATTTTCTTTGGGTATATTCCAAGCAATGGAATAGCTGGATCATATGGAATTTCCATGTTCAGCTTTTTGAGGAAGTGCCAAACTGCTGGTTGTGGGTTTTTTAGGGTTTTTTTGTTTCTTTTTTTTTTTTTTTTAAGAATGCTTTAGATTTAGACCTTTGAAAAACCCATGTAGGATTGACAGAAGGTGACACTGACTCAAAGCAGTCTCAACAAGCCCAACAAGTAGAAATGAGGCTTTAGACACGGGAATTCTGAAATGGAATAGAGGCAGCAACTTTGAAAGTTTCATAGACAAGGACTTGGTAGAACATGATACTTGACTAAATGGAGTTGGAAGGAAAAGTCAGTGTTGCCTCAGAACTAAGCCACTGGACAGGAGATGGGTGTCCTCTCAGGAGCAAGAATGGGGAAGAAACCAATAATTTTACTTTCAGATGTAATAGATTTGAGCTATCTCTCCAAAGAAATTTACTGTCTTAATAAGATTATAAAAGACATTGGTAAAAATATTAACCCAATATCTTACCGACAATGAGAGATGAGAGAAAAGACAGTAATATATCAGTTCTGTAGAGAAAAGAATTCAATTCAGGAAAACAACAAACAATCTCCCAAGTTCAAGTTCACAGTTATAAAAATCAGGTGATAACATGAGACAATTGTTTCTAAACTTACATATCTCAACTCTTATCCAATCAGTTTTAATAGAAAAAGAAAGTTCTAATAAGTCAGTTAACAGTATGACAAATCTCCCAAACAGCTTTGGAGAGACAGCAAAGTGATACATAAGATTTGTCTTCCTCTCTTTCTACTTCCTTCTCTTCCTTCGCTTTTCTCTTCTCTTCATTCCCTCCTTCTTTTCTTCTTTTTTGTAAAGCTTTTGGTCTCTTTTATAGCCACTTCCTTGTCCAAAGAAGGAACTTTCTTTCTAAAGAAAGCCAGTTCCTAGCAGACTCACTCCCTTTAGGGTTTTCATAAGCTGCCTCTGACCTAGTTAACCACTGGTTTCCCACTGAGGCAAGTTTAGTGAGAGTCCCCAGGCCCTCTCAGAGGGAAGCTCGTGTTCAGTTTGTGGTGTCTGAAGAGCTGCTAGCAGGTGCCCAGGGTCTTGGCGTCTGCCTCAGCATGGGTAATTTATGAGTCCCCAGCAAGTCAGTGAGAGGAGGCGAGATCCCAGATAGGGGACCCTGCTAATTGGCCCTTTCAGTTCCTGGCAGGCACTACTGGTGGGAAACTCCCTGGGCTGAGACTTCTTATGTCCTCTTCAAAAGGCAGAGCGACAGCTTAGGTCGACAAATTAAAAAGAAAACAAGCAGGGAAAGCCCCCAGCTCTAGGGAGAGACTGTCATTGGCTTTCCCCAGCAGTGTGGCAGTCTCCTGACAATGGAGCAGACATGCAATGGATATTGGCTTTTGTTTTGTGCAGACTGCACACAGGGAATGCATGTCCTATTATAGATAGAGGAGTCAGGCCAATTGATTTAGTTTCACGTTTGCATGCCTCACAGGGAGCTCAGAGCCTATTTGAAGCTCACTTGCAACATATGGTGGCCAGAGAGTAGTGACCGGACAGACCAGAGGATATGCATAATTCAATCTCGTGTACAGTTTGGGGAATTCATGCCAGGAGCAGGGCTAAGGAGACTCAAGACACCTTAGGGAACTTCGTGATATCCTTGCTGTCCCATCTGCACTTCACATTTAAAAACTAATGTGAAAACAGCCTCAACTTTAATTGCACTGATAATTCCTGTTGTCTGGCTTGCCTCCTACCACCCACCACAACATCTACCCATGTTGTTCACTTGACCCAGTTTCATCAGTACAACCAAAAATGATGGCAACTGACATGACAGCATGTGAGAAAATGCACTATGGAATTACTTGTTCAACATGCTTCTATAAATGGCCTCTGGCTTAAGAAGCCATCCAAAGAAAAAGTGACTAGTTTGGTCAAAACAAAACTCTTAATGGAATAGAACTCTCTCACCAGGCTTGAAATTGAGAAGTCATGGTTATGACCACAAAGATGAAAATGTTTGAGTATTCTTCAGTGGCTTAATTTCCTTATGACAATGCTAACAGAAGTTATTGCTATTATAATCATTGTTGTTATTGTTAAGTGCCATCGAGTTGAGCACAACTCATAGCGACCCTATGAACAAAAGATCTGAACAGTGTTCTACAACTACCATCATTTCTCTAATGTTCATAAGGTTTACAAAGGCATGTTGTTTAGAAAGTGGATGCCAATCCTGCTTCTAAGCCTGTCTTAATTTGGGAGCTCCACCAAACATTGTCCAACATGGGTAACCATTATGACATTGAAACACCAGTGGCAGAATGCAGCATCACTGCAACCCCAAGTTACCTCAGTACAGCAAACTGACAGACCAGTGCTGTAGCACTTAGGAGAATGTTCTTCCCAAACACAGTTCATTCCCGCCAGTGTTAAGCCCTGTCCGCCAGGTCCTGATATACTTAAACCAGAGGCTTCCAATCCACAGCTGATTTTTAGCTAAATCCAGGAAATCAAATGAGCTCATATACAATTGTGAACAAAATAAAAACCAACAGTTTACACTTGACTTTTAGCTAAAGCAAGAGAACTTATCTCTCGTAATCCAACTGCTTCAGTCATAAGCCTCCAGATTATAATCGAGTGAGAACTAATCCATAGCTGATCCTCCAGTGGTTTTCTTCCAGAGGCTGTACATTGCATAAGAAGAGATTTCCTATCTTTCTCTTGCAATGTAGCTGGTAGATTTGAACCAGCTCTTTCGGGGTTGGCTGTGAAACTCCTTACTTTGTAAGACACTTAACTCCTATTTTTTGAGTAACCACAGTGTGCTAAGCACAGGGCTAATATGTTAGTGTCTGCTAATGGCGTAGTCTGTAGCACGATTTGCTGCTTACCCAAAGGCTGCACTTCTTTGGAGGTTCAAATCCACCAGAGATTCCATGGGAAAAATATTGACAGTTTTCTCTCATGTGCTTACAGCCTTAGAAACCCACCAGACAGTTAGTTAACCATGCTTGTATTAATTGGCAGGAAGACAATTGAAGGATTATTGTCTGTAAAAGTCCCAAGACCTATTAATAGTTGAACTGTGACATACTTTTAAGAATAAATTTACAAATATGCGCCAAGAGAGTTGGACTCTTGTCTCAAGTCAGGTTTTAGCTTAAATGGTTGTGTGGCCAATTAATATTTAATATTTCTTAAACCTTCATTTCCTCTTCATAGAAAACAATTTAGTCTCACAACCCTTGAGAGTGAATTATGAGCACTTGTGTGTGCTATTTCACTTTCTCCTGGTGGCTTAATAGCAAGAAGCTGTGCTGCAATCCCAAAGGCACACGATTCAAATCCCCAGCTGCTCCTTGGGAGAAGGATTGACAATCTCCTGTCTGATTTATGTCTCTGAAAACCTGCTAGAGGGTCACTTATGGGTCAGTTCTGATGTGACGGCAAACCACATCATCAAACACAACAATAACAGCAACACAAATATACAAGATAAGCATCCATTTTATAAATGAGAAAACCGAAGGCCAGAAAGTTAAGAAGCTTATCCTTTGGAGTCAGTTAAAGTCCACACTTGAACCTGAAGTACAAGCTTGAGGGCATGGACTTCAGATGTTAAGCATTTTCAGTACTGATAAGACTGTTTCTAAGGCTAATAATTTAAGATTTGACCTACTAGATGTTCAGCGACTTGAGTACTAACAAGCAGTTTTGTAAAGACCACAGGTAGTGATGTAGTTGACTGCTGGGAATGTGGAATATAGATTAATTTACTAAGCTGAAAGCCTCAACTCTTTCATTTCTGAATGAGGGCTGAAGAAAGAGTCTCTTGAGCTCTCTCAGCCTAAATGTCCTCATCTCCTTATTTTAATGTTATAAGAATGTTCTGTCAAGGATTTTAGAAAAGACTAAACTTGAGACTCAGGGCCTGAGTACTAAAACACTTGATTAATATTAGTTACTGTTCTTGTGATTGGGGGACATGCCTTAGTTTCCTCTCCCCACAGAGGCTGCCTTTGCTGGGAAAGTAACCTAACATCCACTTCAAGTTAGAGGGAAGACCTAAAAGAAGCTAAGAGGAGAACAATAGCATCCTTCCAGGAATTCTAGTTGCCCCTGCTCTCAGATGAATCACCCTGACTTTCGACCGTCGTAGAGAGCTCTGATGACCTAGCGGTGAATTCGTGTTGCAATCCCAAGGCACATGGTTCGAATCCAGCAGCTGCACTACAGGAGAAGGATGAGCAATCTCCTTCAGTGCGATTTACTGTCTCTTCAAACCAGAAGGAGAGTCAGCCGTGAGTCAGTTCTGACTTGCTGGCACACAACATCACAGTAAAATGACATCATGACCCACTCAGATTCGCAGATTGCGAATGTGGTCATTTTACATTAAAATATACCATTTCAGTTTTGAGAAGCAGAAAAAAAAAATAAAACACCAACCCATAAATGCCCCCAAACCTACTCCACACCATTAAAAAAAAGTAACTCTAAGTTTTCCATAAGATGCTCTAGCTGAGGGGTGATGTAACACCCATCTACTGACTTTTTTCTCCTAAATTATTGACAAGACTGTCTGCAGTACCCTGTAAACTATGTACTGATGTGCAACGAAATGTAGGGGTCGTTCTTGAGATCTCCTTAAACACTGGGCACGTTCTACTTATCTTTGTGTATCCAGAGCTGCAATTTTAATAACAGCAAGACGTGAGGAGGTCAGGAGACACAGCAGAGGGTCATGAAATCTCTACTCCTGCAATCTCCCTTGGAATTTCTCAAAGTCTAAAATGCAATTAATCACTCCTGTGAGAAAATTTGGAATTCATCAATACGTTTCTTTGCTGATTTAATTATACCCAAAGTTGTTCTGCAACCAAGGTTTCCTGAGTTTCAGAAAGAATGAACAAACTGTGTCTTCATTAAGATCTCATTCACCAGCCTTCTCAAAGGCATGACTCTTTTTAATAAAAGACACTTATGTAGATATAGATTTTGTTTCCCCGTCTTTTATTTCTGCCTGTTCCCTGTCTGTTCTTCTTCTCTTCTCTTTCTTATTTTTTCTGCTTCTCTTTCTTTCTCTTACTTTCTTCCTCCTTCCCCCCCTCCCACATCCTCTTCCTTCTTTTATTCTCCCAATAAGGCAAATAGAAGATTGTCTTCATGATGTTCCCTGAACAGGAAGTGGAAGACTATCAAGCACACACTGTAATTACTTAGTTATTCTAGTCTACTTTTATTTCATTTAGAAAACAACTAGAGTATGTCAAGCATTGAGCAACTTCTGGGAGACGCAAAAATAAATTCCAGAAAGTTCTTGATCTTAATACCTCACATCAAGTTTAAAAGGTAAGCATGTGAAAGATGTAATCATTATGAATTATATAATAGGAAATTATTAAAATACTATAGAAGCTAAATAAGTCAGGTTTTTTTCTTTTTTTCATATGTCAGCATATGAATTATTACTGAGAATAGTAACTTTGTCTATTGGGTTAAGTTGGTGCCTGTCATGTTTCCCTACATGGGTGCCACTTCCTGTCCCTTTTCTAGTCTTTGAAAGTGAGTCATTATGCAAAGTCCACACTCATGGGGGCAGGAATGGTGTTCTATTTACTGGAAGCAGGGAGGTGATGTTTACATGAATAAGTTAGAATCTGTCTAGGAGCTCCAGTGGCTTGGTGGTAAGGAATTGTACTGTGAACCCAAAGGAATATAGTTCAAACTATCAGCTGCTTCACAGAGAGAGATGAGATGAACAATCTTCTCCCATGTTATTTAGGGCCTTTGAAAACCTGCTGAAGGGTCAGCTATGCATTGGTTCCAACTTGATGGTACACAACAATACCAGCTTTGAGAATTTGGAAGCTCTGCTGGTCTTACCTGTAATGTGTTGCACCGCTTTGTGTATTCTTTAATTAAAACGATTGTCCCACTGTGAACTCATGAATATTTAATTTATAATTTGAGTTATAATTCAATACTAGAATATTTATTTTGTTGCTCAACTTGTCACACCTTTGACCACTGAGAGCTTTTACAATTTGCTAGCCTTCTCGTCAAAGGTCTTCCATAAGATTAATTCCTGAATGCAATGACTTGGTAGGAAAAGTGCAGACGAAAGGAGATGGTTGTGGCCATAAGTGGGTGGCCTTCAGCTTCAGAATTCACCAGTTGTACCGCCTGGTACACTTGTACCTAGGTAAAAACATACAAATGCAGAGACACAGGCACTGCACTGTAAGAGGCAGATGACGAGACAGTGTGCACTGTAATCTTTGCGTGTACACTCTCACTTTGTAGGCCAAGTCTTATGCTTCCTCCATTCATTGTAAAACAATAAAGATATAGAAACAAAACAAAACAGACAGAGAATCCCATATGTAAAACAAAACAGAGAAAGAATCCCATATGTAAAACAAAGCAGAGTCTCGTGTGCAGATATGTATACACACACCCTACTCATTATAAGACAAATACTCTTAAACATCATGTCACAGGAGAAACACAACCTCATCACTTTCCAAAAAGCTCTTCCATGTTACCTCACATCAGTTCAACAGATCGCTTTTCTAATGCTTGTAATAATCACTTCCCTGAATTGATTTATGGTTTCAGCACTCATTTGTGCATCTCTAGAGAGCTCTGGTGGCTGTGCTGCCAACCCAAAGATACACAGTTCAAATTCACCAGCTGCTCCATGGGAGAAAGATGGGTATTCTTCTTCCATACAAGTAATCTGCCTTTGAAAACCCACCGGAGGCTCGGCTATGGTTTGGTTCTGATTTGATGATAAACAACAACAGACTGCTGTAAGTTTGAATCCACCAACTCTCTAGAGAAAGAGAGGCAGTCTCCTTCTGTTAATATTTACAACCTCAGAAACTTAAGAGGGACCGTGAGTCAGAACAAATTGGACAGTTGTAAGTTTTATATTACTTTAGTCAGTCTTTCCTATTTTTGATGTAATATAGCTTTCTTGTCTTTATCATTTAGCTGCTAGAAAGTCTAGTTATTTGACTTGTATAGTTGATCATAGTGTGATGCTTCTGAGCACAATTTTCATGATTCTATTGAACATATTCCTATTTCTTCACAATGTTCTGCAAGCTGACAACTGGATTAAAATCCTGGGTCATACTTTGGGTTGATGCTCTTTTAGAAAGCCAGTTTTGTTGCATATACAAACAATTGAGATATAAGTCTTTCAATTGTAGTACACAGCTTTATATCTTTTTTATTTTAAATTGTCTTACTTTAAAGATAGGGATGCTTTCAGTGCACATGTTATTGGGTTTGAAAAAAACCCCAAAACAACAAAACCCCAAATACCCAAAACTCTATGACATTTATTCAATAATTCAATTATTTAATCATTCAACAGATACATGTCAGACTTTTACTAGATGATGACCATGCATCCATTAGTAAACCAGATACCACAGAATATAAATTTTGCTTTCTACTTGGGTTGGGTAAGCCATTTAAAAAAACAAAAACAAAAAGCCAAAATCCCAACAATCAAGTTAATGAGTAAATGTGTTGTCAAGTGGATAAAGCCAATAATGGAATAATGAGAAAAAGTAGTGAGGTGGATTAATACTTTCTAGGAATTTTTAAGAAAAGAGCTTTTGGTTTCTGGCAGCATTTAAGCTCAACCTTTTATCAGAAACATGAAAGCAAAATATCAGGTTTTTTTCTTTTCCTCATCTTTATTTGGGACCATATACTGGAGATCTGGTGGCACATTTATGTTCTTGACAGGTAACCAGAGGGTTCATGGTTCAAACTCAGTAGTAACTTCTTGCAGAATGATACTGCAGTATGCTTCTTTGAAGATCTTCTATAAAGATTACCATCTTGGTAGGTCACTATTGTTTGAAATAGACTCAATGATAGAGGCATATTTTCTGTTTAGAATGTCAGTTCCATCGAACTTCCTATCAAGCAGCTGTTTGCTCATTCCACAACAATTCTGTGACCATTTATCTTCCCCAGTGTAATGATTCTTGTATTCCAAAACGATTATTCGAGAACACATTAGGATATCTGTGCAAAGCAGCCTCTTCCAAGTGGACTTCAATGTTCCATAACATATCATTCTCTATAGTAGATGTACAAAATTAACTTCAGCAGTGGTCTTTGATTAAATCATAAACTAGTCATGTCACTGAAAAACTCATCAGTGATTTGCCTTAGGGATGTTACAGGACAAAGAGCAATGAATGTTGGCCAACTACTGGTTCTTCCTTTAGTGAACACTGGACCAATTAGCAGC
>NW_006399826.1:10226182-10232591 GCF_000299155.1 Elephantulus edwardii | reverse complement strand
AGAGGGACATCATGCTTGGGAGGGTTGAGGGACAACGCAGGAGGGGAAGACCCTCTATGAGATGGATTGATTCGGTGACTGGGGTAATAGGGATGGGTGTGTCAGAGGTGGTGAGGTTGGTGCAGGATAGAGCAGGGTTTAGGGCTGTTGTGCATAGGGTCGTTATGAGTCAGAAACGACTCGACGGCACATAACAACAGCAACAACAAGCCATTGTGCTTGCCCCTCTTGGGGGACATGGTCTCCAGCTACTTTAACCATTGACACATCGTCTTACAGATCATCAACAGCTGTGGAACCAATAAAAGAAAATGCTTTCCACACTATGAAAGATGGTGGTAAAGAGACTGGAGAGATATAGCATTGATGGTGGTGGAGAGATTGTGAAGAGACTATGGTACTGCTGTGAGATTATGGCAAGGTGTAACCAGAGGAACCCTGGAGATAAAAGCCACAGTTAAATGTTTTGCTTGCTGGGTGATTGAAGGAAAAGATGACTTATAACTGCCCTAAGATTAAGTTTGCTGCATGATTGAGGAAACCAGAGACTTCTTGTATATATGCTGTTGAAATGAACCTTGACTTTCACTAATTGAGGAATTATGCCTTTATAATCTTGTTTGGGAGTGCTTGGACTAAACTTGTATTTGCATTGTGAGATATTTTTTGCTTCACTTACTCTCCAACTTGGTTTACTATGGTTTCCCTAAGAAACCCCAAAACTGTGAGTAAAGTGAGTGAGTCTTGCAAACATCAAACTCAATGATTGGTAAAAATAGGTGCAGGAGAATATAGGGTGGCATGTCTATGTAGCTATTTGTTTGGTACTATGTATATTACTGAAGGAACAGTTCTGCTTTATGAAGCAGGAAGAAAACTCAGGCACCTTCATGTTACATCTACTCCTTAGACAGCTCTGAACCCTTCCCTATTCTGAGCCAACATACCTCAGCTACTGTGTCAATTCAATTTTACCCAGGTCCTTTCTCTCCTGTGATGTCTCTCCACCCAGGATGCTGTCCTTCTCTATGGACAGGTTCCTCATGGTAAGTCCTTGATAGTGCAAATGGTCAATGAACTTCACTACTAACCAAAAGTTAATAAGTCTAGTCTACCCAAAAGCGCTTTAGAAGAATGTCCTGACAAACAATCTTAGCCAAATCAGTCTTTGAAAACTTTAAGGAACATAATTCTAATTTGGCACAGGTAGAGTTGCTATAAGAAGAAATTGACACAATAGTGATTGGTTTGGCTCAGAATTTTTCATATGATCATCAGCAAACATAAGCATGTACGTTTGAAGGGAGCCCAAGAGGTTGAATGCTGAATTTTATCTCCTTTTATGGCCTATTCAATGATCCAAAGTCAAGTTTGCATATTATCAAGAAAGAGGCACTTCTATGTGTTGGGTTCATGACTCTGCCACTCATTTGTTTTGTCCCATTAAATTCTTTACTTCCAAAATATTTATTTACACTGAAGAAGTCCTTAGAGAGAAGGATGGTGAACTTTCACCTTACATAGGTTGGACATGCTGTCAACAGAGGCCAGGTCTTTGGAAAACACATCACACTAGGAAAAGCAGAGGAGTAGAAGATCAATAATAAAGAGGAAACCCCTCAACAAGATGGATTAACACAGTGACTGTGACAACAGGCTCTAATGTGGCAGAAACAGTGAGGATGGTTCAGGCTAGGGCAAGTTTCTGCTTTGTTGTTCGGAACGTTGTGATGTGTCCTGGTGGATTCAACGATACTTAACAACAAAGGTTGGAATGGAGTATAAAAGAGAAGGCCAGCTACTTCCTGGAAGAAATACCAGGCTGCCAAGGTGAATGTGTAAGTTTGCCAGGTGGCAGGAGTTAGGAATGTGGGCAACAGGACAGGTAACAGGACTGAGAGACACATCTCAAGTGTGCTGGGTGAAAGTCTTAGTTCTGACCCACACCCAGAGACCTTCTTAGTCTTGAGAAGGGGTAGAATGAAGAATGACCCTCTGTCTTGCCTCCTAGTGTACTGCCCTCCGCCGGTCAGAATGCACAAAGAACTGAAGGTACCTGCAAGTAACTGAAGAAAAGAGAGGAGCTGATTTTTTAGGATTTTACTTTAAAATGTACATTTCCTTCTGTCTACATATGCGTATATCTTCTTACCGATGTGGCAGCTTAAATGCTTTATTTACTTTTTAAAGCTCTGCAATTGGCTTTTAAGTTGTGGTTACAGCTCCTGTCCTTTTCCAGATGCGATCCAATTGTACACAAACACATAAACAATTAAAATGGGGAGATGAGGTGGGGAGAAGGGCAATAAAAATGGTCAGAGTCAATTAAATCAGTGAAATAAAAAAAAATTAAACCATGGAATGGTGTACACAATAACCCATATTTTATTATTTTCTCCTTACAACATTGTAAAAAATACATAAGCCCTTGATGTATGTATGTTTCCTTGAGAAAGGTGCTCTATGGCTCGGAGGCGGATTGGCGGCATGTGATGTGGGCAGCTGTAAGGTAACAACATGTTTTCCCATAAAAAGCAGAGGAAATAGGCACATAAATTCCATATAAACTGTCAGTGTGTCAGCTATGCTAACACTAGGGGAGCCGGCGCCCTGGAGCTACGCTAACTTATGCACCTTCATTTTTCAAACACACACTTCTTGAATTCACAAAGCTAAGCTGCAGTCAGGTTACATTCTCCCCCTCACCCCTTCTTCTCCTAGCTAACATCTGCCCCCACCCTTAGTCCTTCTTATGTTTCTTGTTTTAAAAAACACAGAGAGAAGCCTGGAGTAAAAGACAAGGGTATCTGGAAGTAACCCTTCTATGTGGTTGCCATCTCGGGCCAGCAAAGCTCTTTCTGGATCCTTTGAATTAACAGCTAAACTCCAGTAAAGGAAAAACTGAAAAGGTTCCTGGTGCAGTTTGCTGTTGAAAAATCTGGCTTCTCTCTGTCCTCTTTCTTTCTTTTGTCATAAACTTTGGTTTGTTTGAGAAGAGCACCCAGGAGGTTAAAAAAAAAACAAAACTAAACAAAAACCAACCAACCAACCAAACAAAAAACCCCAAACCAAACAACACAGAAAACATTCCTTCTGCTGACAACTCTCTATATAAATTTACTGAAATTTAACATTTAAAAAAATCTGAATTATGGTCATTTGTTGAAGTGAAACATAGTCTCCCTTCCTCCTCCGTGGATGGTCAGATTTGCTAGTATATGTTGGTGAGAAAGCACGAAGTAAAGCAGTGTTCAAATTCTCAAATGCTGTTTCCAAATTTCCTAGCTTGAAACAGCCTTGAGCAGATACTGTGTAAAATTCTAAGGTGGACAAAATATTCAAACTAAAAAAAAGCCTTGTACTTCATGACATCTTATTGTGTACTTAGGGAACTCTGGAAGCCTAGTGGGTAAGGAGCTACACTGTCAACCTAAAGATAAGGATTTTAATCTACCAACCACTTTATGGGAGAAAGAAGATCAATCTCCTGTGTGATTTATAGCCTCTAAAAAATTTCAACTAAATGGTCATGAGACAGAGAGAGAAATTCTATGTTTAATTCTACAGTGCAGTACCTCAGTTTTAAAAACCATGACTTCTTCAGGATGAACAAGTTTTCTGAATTCCTTGGGGTAATGTTTTGGATTTTATTGTTGTTTTTGGCGGTTTGGGGTTTTTTTTGGGGTGTTTTTGTTGTTGTTGTTTTAACAGGTTTATCATAGAGAAAGTAAAACCAGGCTGCTCCTTGGAGGCAAGGATTCTGAAGCTTTGTCTGACATATTTTGGACATGTTGCAAGGAGGATCTCAGCCTTGGAGAGGGACATTATGCTTGGGAACGTGGAGGGACAGTAAAAGAGAAGAAGACCTTTGATGAGATAGATTGACTCAATGACTGGGGAAATGGGGGTAGGTATGTCAGAGACAGTAAGGTTGGCTCAGGATAGAGCAGGGTTCAGAACTATTGTATATAGGGTCGTTATGAGTCACAAGTGTCGACCTCAGTACATAACAGCAACAACAATTTTTTATCATCTCACGAGAATATGTGTTTCTTATCCTACAACAATTTATAATAGTTAGCATTAATGCAAATAGTCGGTTTTAGGAAGTTTCATGTGATCATCAAGTATAATAAATTACCGAATCTTTGACAACTCTCAGGCTTAGGATTTTGAGGGCATGCTTGAGAGACCTCTGGTAGGTTAGTCAGTAGAGAGTTGTTCTGGTAATTCAGAATATGCACCTCCAGCCGTTTAAATCCACTGATGGCTCCTCTGGGAAAGACAGACAATCTCCTCCTGGAACCAACTTGATGTCATTGACTTAGAGTTGAGTAACTTAACTGGACTCAGAATATGTTTGCCCTTTTGTAATTCTGTCTTTATTTTCTCCGTAAATAAATGTGCAAAAAAAATACAATTCAGTTCACATTAATGTGGTCTGATTCTCTTCAGTGTAGTGGGTCTGTTGTGACCGTCTTCTGTTGCTTATAATTGCTTTCCTAGACCATTGCTTAGCTAATTGTCTCAACTCTGTGTGGTCTACAAGCATGCTAAGCTGATTCAGGTGTCTCAGCTCTGCTGGAGGGAGGTTGTTTACCTACATCATCAACAGCTGAGTGAGCCCTAGGTCCAAAGCAAAATAAAAGCAACGCAGTCTCAGCAGAGGAGACACACTAAGGCAGGAGTGGAAGCCCGACTTGTTGATACAGCTCAAGATGAGAAGTTGCCTGGATTGAGGGATCAAATACTGTGAATTAAGGTAGGATAGGATATATGTATACTGTTGATGAAGATGTTTACTCAGCCTGATAACTAGTTGTTTGAGTTGAGAAGCACAGTGATAGTGGTCTGATTAGGACTGTTGCTAGATTCTTTGTATATACTTGACTTGAGACTGCCAATCCGTAGAATCAGAGCCCTCGAGAGGCCTTTACTCAAGCTTGCCAGAGGACTGAGAGGTTCTATAGCAGTTGTATATTGCTGCCAACCTGTATGGCCTATTAGCTATGGTTGTTGGTTGTATACTGCTGCTTGTGACTATTCTGAATCATAGCCCATTTATTAGAGTAATTGAAAGTATACTTTATCTGCTACTATTTTGAATTATAGCCTCTTCATTTCCCTAATAAACACCACAACCATAAATATGGTTCTGTCAAGTCTGTGTGGTCAGTCATTGCAATGAATTTCAGACCTAGTTTCTAGGAAGATTGGTGTTGGGCTTGTTGATAGTGGGTTCAGGAGTGTGGGAGACTGTGTATGGTCTTGTAACCAGCCATTCTGTTGATACTGTGGATGTTGCTGATGGGAACAGTTCCCATTTGTGAAGTTAGTAGAAGTCAGACTCTGTCATCTCCACATTGTCTTTGATCCTATGGCATTCTTCCATAGGATTTTAACCAAAAAAACCCCAACCCAAACCAAACTGAATAAAAGTATGAATTAAAACACTACTGATTTCAAAGGGAACCAATTGAACAAAATAGAAAGGATCATCTTCATTTCTGCATTTTGACAATGTAGTGTCTTTTTCATCAACATTTAAATCTCAGTGACTGCACTTTGAACATAGGCTCAGAGGCTCACGCTAGATCCGTTTATGTGATGGTTCGGTGATTCATGCTATTTTCCATTGTTAGGTGGCATTGGATTGCTTCTAACTCCTAGCAGCTCTAGGTACAACAGAATGGATAACTGCTTGGTCCCACACCATCCTCAAAATTCTTGACCTGTTTAAACCAGTTGTTGAACCACTGTGGAAATCAGTCTTTTACTGACAATTTACAAAGCATGTTCTTCTCCATAGAGTGATCCAAAGACCAAATCTCACACTTCCAAGGAGCACTCCAGCGCGGTCTCATAAAATCAGCCATTCATAAAATCCTTTAGTTCTGTCATTCTGTTATTCTAGGTGTCAAAATCAATCTCAGACAGGAGTGCACTCCCAAGAAACATGTACTCAAGAAACATGTACTCAGCAAAGTCATTTAGCTATCATGGGACCTAATTCCCTTTGTATTAATCACTCTGCACCTTTAGGTCATTAATTACATCTATGGCATTGTGCGGCAGGCAAGGAAAGTGAGATACAAAGTCACTTGTGGCTTGTTGGGGGATTTTGAGGAGAAGTCGCTACTCCATAACTATAATTTGAGACTATAGATATTTTATATACTGCTCATCTTGGTTGGGATCTCAACAATCTTTTTTTTTTTTACATTTAAATTACTTACTGTTTCCTAAACAGAATGTCATTTTGAGGACTAAGGTGCATCTGATTCAGGGTGGTCCTTCCAATCACTTGTTATGCATCTGAGAGTGGGATAATGAATAGGAATTATAGAAGAAGAATTGATGGATTTGAACTATAGTGTTGTAGAAGAGCACTGAACATCCTCTGGACGGC
>NW_006399826.1:10224485-10226082 GCF_000299155.1 Elephantulus edwardii | reverse complement strand
GGTTGGCGCAGGATAGAGCAGGGTTTAGGGCTGTTGTGCATAGGGTCGCTATGAGTCGGAAACGACTCGACGGCACATAACAACAACAAACAACAACATCTTACTCAGTTTATCATGTTAATACTTTTTACTGGTCAAGTTATACGGCTTTTTTTTCTCTGTATGTTCGGATGTAATCTCTATTGAATTTAAAAGGCTAATTGGGATCTAATTTGTATTAAATTTAAAAGGCTATACTCATTTATTTTATTCAGTAAATGTTTCAGTTCTTCATTTTTAGTGAAAATAGTTGTGTTCTTTGGATATCCCAAGTTTTTGTTGAGTATTCCTCCAATCCTGAATTCCAATTCCTCTTCATAGAATTGTATATAGAGTGAATTTATATAAGGTTAATATACTTAAGTAGAGTAACTAAGTATGGTGAAAGGACATAATTCTTGCTTATATCTTTGCTGATGTTAATTCATATGATGTCTCCTTATTCTATTGAAAAGATTTTTTTAAGTCTATGCATAGGTTTTGCATAAATTGTTTAAGTGTTCTGGAATCCTATTCTTCACAACATTATCATAATTTGTTACTATTCTCATAGATAACAAAACAGAGGTAAACATTTTCCTAGTGTTTTTTAGACTTCATATATTGGAAGGCATTCTCATCCTAGTGTCCACTGCCAGAAGGCATAGTATTTGGAACTTAATGAGAGATAATGTCTCTTGATTGAAGAGGGGACAATTAAATTTAAGATGAGAAAGAAAACAATATTTCTCTTAGTCCTTGAGTTCTGTCAGCTTTACTTCTGGAATTCCAGAAGCCTGGGTCAAAGAAGACGTTCTCTGAAATGAGAAGGAAGGTTAGACGTTGATGAGAAGGCTAACCCTTAATAAATGGAACACAGAGATGAAAAAGTCCCATCATATACAATGGATGAGTTATTTCACAAAAGTGATTGTGTTGTTTTTTATTGCATATTTTTCTTGAAAGTTTCAGTTAAATATTGAGATTTATTTCCATTTTGCAACAGATAAAGAAAAGTGATGTATATTTTGTCTGGTTATAGGTATTATAAAGAATAATACACTTGAAAACACAAGTAGTATTTATATCATCCACTAGACAAGCTAGGAGGAAAGGGAATTCGAGTGGGCACAGTGCAGGAGATATGTGCATTTGCCTGTCATCCCTACAAGGAACTGGTATGCATTTAGGAAATAGTTTTTTAAAGTATGATTTTGTGGACAAGGAAAATATTTGAAACTGAAATCTGTACCTGCTCATCCAATTAGCTAACAAAACTTCTGAGCAATCACTATGGGAAGATTTTAAACACAGGTCTTCAAGCTACATACATGAAGAAATGAGAGGCTTTTGCATGCCATTCGTGTAAAAGAATACCCACTCGGAGGTCACATTTGCACAAATTATCTTTTTCCTGTAAGTGGAAAAAGTTGATTTTTTTTTGGTAATTTTTTAGTATAACAATAAAAGTCTTGTTGTTTTCGTGTGCTGTCGAGTCACCTGAGACTCAGAGTGACCCTATGCACAATAGCTCTAGGGGTGTCAGAACCTTGAAAATTGGCTTTTCTAGCCATTGTGC
>NW_006399826.1:10213280-10217530 GCF_000299155.1 Elephantulus edwardii | reverse complement strand
GAAGACCCTTAACTAGATGGACTGACACAGTGACTGCTGAAATGGGCTCTAGTGTGTCAGTAAGTGTGAAGATGGCACAGGATAGGACACGGTTCAGATCTATTGTTCAAAGGGTCACTATGGGTCATACTCCACTTGATGGCACAGAACAAAAGAACAAAAGAATAAGAACAAAAACAACAACTAGAATAGAGCAAGAGAAAAGTGCAGCAAACAAAAACAAAAACAATAACTAGAATAGAGCAAGAGAAAAGTACAGCGTTTAACAGCATAAAGCATCAGGATGATAACAATAAAATTTAGTCAAAGAAAAAGAAATGTGGCATAGGATGATTAATGAATCCAGTGATCTTCTGCCCTCTTTCCTCTACCTTGTTCAATTCTCCCTTTCAATCTGTACAACCAGCAAGCTAAAAATTCTTACTCTGAGTCAGCTTTGCATATGGGGCTTCTCATGTTCCCGGTGTGCATATCTCACACTACTGTGGACCAAAATGGTTTAAGTTTAATTATCTAGATGCATTGCTCTCCGCAGTAACCCACTATTGTTCTCAACTATACTCCACCACATTATTAATGCCAGATTTTTTTCCTATTAGCTTTTAAACTGTTCTTTTACACTGCATAGTTTGCCACCAAATTGTTACCAATAAAAATCCCCAAATGCCTAAAGGTTATTTTAAACTCGGTGTGAGCAATGCTGGTTTCATTTCACCATTTATTTGGTTGAGTCATTATCGGTATACATTGCGTGAACTTATTGTATGCATTTTTTATACTGCTGGAATGGCAGTATGTTTTTAACGATCCCATTTTAATACAACTGTCCTAAAGAAGTCATTAAACCTAGGGTTTAAAAGGAACTATGCAAACTTCACCGATAGGCTCCCTTTGCATCAGGGATTGTTGAGTGATAACTTAGGGGAGCTAATATATTTGGAATCTTGGCTCCCATTTCTTTTAGAGCTATAACGCACAGTACAAGATGCAATAAAAGAACATTTTCCTTGCCGCAAGTGATCTCTGGATCATATTCCCTTGTAGTCAGACAACCAAAGAGCTCAGGCATAGAATAACCTCCTTTATAAATGCCAGAAAAATTAGGCATATAGTACATATTTTAAGAAAACGTTTAAGCCATTGAAAATCTGATTGAAAACCTTTCATAAAAACACAGTTATATTCTTAAAATACATTTTCTCATGGCTATACACTTCAGCCTATGGCCATGTTATTTCCAGGTAAAAATCTCATTAGAGTTTATAAACTAGAAGAAACTAAATTGGGTCAACATAGATGGAAGCTTTTAAAGGGGGTGGGGGGAGGGAACCCACGACAGAATTTGGATAAGAAAATCCGTGATGTGAACGATTATGTTCTTGAGATATATAATAGAGACATAATAAAACTACTTTCCCAAGAGGAAACAAGAATATGGAAAGGTTTCATTTTCATATCGTCTAAGTTGTCTAAAAGTTCTAACAGTCTGTAACTCGTATAGATTTTTTTTTTCAGTTGTCCTCATAGAGATAATGGTCTAATGATAATGTAACAGAACCAGTGGCCAAAGATTATATTCAGATTTATGGCCATTTCATGCACATCATAGAGCCACTGTTATCCATAGAGTTTCAATGACTGATATTTGTCAACAATAGACCACTATTTCTCTTCAGAGGCATCTCTAAGTGGACTTCAACCTTTGACCTTTCAGCTGGTCTTGTTGGCCCTGCACTACTCATGTATTCTCTTAGAGCAAGAGTCTAAACCCAAAGGCCAGGAAATGCTTGTGGTTATTATTAATATGATATGAAGTATTGAACAGATTACTCTAGCCAATAATATGCCTTTCATACATTCAGTCTTCTAATCATTGGTTTGAATGAAGCAAATATTTACTGAGCTTTTACTGTTTATTCGTGCCTGATGATTTCTTAACTTGTTGTTGTCATGTGCCATCGAATCGCTTGCGACTCGTAGTGACCCTATGTACAATAGCCGTAAACTCTGCTCTGTCCTGTGCCAATCGCACTGCCTCTGACATACCCATCCCGATTACCCCAGTCACTGAATCAATATACCTCATAGAGGGTCTTCCCTTCCTGCGCTGTCCCTCCATCCTTCCAAGCTTGATGTCCCTCGCCAAGGACCGGTCCCTTCTTATAACATGTCCAAAGTATGTCAGATGAAGCCCCAAATCCCTTCCTCCATGGAGCAGCACCATTTAACCCTCTCCAGGTTGAATCTGCTTGTTTTCTTAGCAGTTCATGGTACATTCAATACTCTTCTCCAGCACCACAGCTCAAAGGCATCAATTCTCCTTCTATCCTCCTTAGTCATTGTCCAACTCTCTGATGCATAACAAGTGATTGCAAAGACCATGGCCTGTATCAGATGCACCTTAGTCACCAGAGTGACACCATTGCTCTTCAGTACTTTGGAGAGGTCCCTAACAGTAGACTTTCCCATCGCAATAGTTACACCAGTAAATAAGACAGATATGGTCTATCTCTGTAGGAAATTTATGACTTGTAGAGTGGATTTTTTTAACTTGATACATATAAGAATATCATCAAATATAAAAGTGTCATGATTTTAAGAGTTCTTCCACTCACAATCCATGTCTAGAGGTGTGAAAACGTCAATCTCTTTGCTTTGCTTCTCAAACTTTAACATGTCATATGAAAAGAGGAACTCAACACAAAGCTACCAATCAGAATGGAAAGGGGGGGAAAAAAAGGAAGATGGGAAGGAAGCAGCAATTCTTCCTACCAATTTTAACAGATAATTTAAAAACGTTGCTCTGTATGAAAGTGGGCAGTGAGAACTAGACAGATAATCTGGTCCATATACATTGACTAAGGTCTTGGCATGCATCAATATCAAAGGAAAAGAAATTAAATATAAGGCTGTTGTTTTTGTGTACCATCAAGTTGGAACCGACCCATAGCTGACTCTCTGCCAGGTTTTCAGAGGCAGTTAATCACATGGGAGGAAACCAACCATCCTTCTCCTTCAGAGCAGCTGGTGGGTTTGAATCGAGTGTCTTTGGGATTGCAGCACAGCTTCTTGCCACTAGACCACCTAAAAGTACTGGTCCAACATTGGTGTGGTACTAGAGGCAGGGAGACAGTCATGGACAGATAGATAAAGGTAACTTAATAGCTATCATTTCTTCAACAGAAAATTTAGAGGTGGTTTCTATTTGTAAGACGACATGATCAAATCCTCTCTGATTAATTCTGATGATCAATTCCTTTTTATTAACAATACATTAAAAAGTAATGTGGCATGGGTACAACTTCATGGACTGTTGTTGATTGATTTGGTGTTAACTGCTGTGAATAAGCCATTTGTTGATAGTAGTGTCATGGACAATGGAATGATTGCCGTCTGGTCTGAATTGATGCCAATGGTCCTATGTAATTTCCATGAAATTGTTGGAGGGTGTACCAGTTGAATCCACAGTTTTCATCACTTTTTTTAAGACCCTTAAGATTTTCTTCCCACTCCTTTTGACTCTAGAACTTCAGCTGAAGTCTATTCAGTATCACTGCAACACACAAGCTCCCACCAATGCCTCTCCTGGTTGATATCATTAATGTAAGAAACATATGATGGAAAAATGACCTTGGCCTGATCACTCATCTCTTCTGAATCTTCACCATCTCTGTGTCAGAGATGGCTCTTATATCTAGTCAGAGAAGTGACTTACTCTGAATAGCAGGGATATAAGGCCAGTCCTATGTTGGTTTCAGTCACTGGTTTGTATTATGTCTCTCACACTAAGTAACTATAAGACCTTGGTGAAAGTTGCCTTATCTCCTTTAGCCTCAGTCTCCTCACTGTCATAGAAAATGAAACCATTTTCCCTTTCAAACTACTGTTGAGTCTTAACTTAGAGGGTTCTGTATAGTACTTGGAATAAAGCATATGTTAAGCATTGTTAAGCCTCCCTCCCTCTATTAACACGAAAGTGGACTTTTGCATCACTGCTATGTACACATTAGTCTAATACATTATTGACATATGGGATCATAAAACTAATCTGTTTCTACTTTTTTTAGGCATGTATACAAAATCATGTGTACATAAATTCGGACACCTTAAAAGTGACCATATTTCTATTTCTGTCATCACGGGGGACTAGAGTGAGGGCTGCATGGTGGAGGGGACCTGGGGGAGGGTTTGTAAAACAATGAAAGAATCTTTTCTTTTACTTTTCCATAATTTTTGGACTCATGTACTTA
>NW_006399826.1:10169222-10212820 GCF_000299155.1 Elephantulus edwardii | reverse complement strand
AAAAAAAAGTGACCATATTTCTGTGATAGCTAGAAATCAATTCCCTCTGGCAGAGTATGTACCATCAGTTTGTAAAGCATCAAAGAATAAAGCAGGATAAACTATTTGATGGAATTTTCATGACATTATCATATAGATTACAACATAAAGAAGAGTGTGAATATATCTGAAGAAGTACTTCAGGATTTGCATAATGAATTAAAATAAAGAGGCTGACTTAGTTGCAATCCTTTAACCAACATTTATCCACAGGAAGGTCAATGGTCTTCAGTGTTTCATCTGGGTTGAAGAGTCCTATGTGTCTTGTTAATGGTATTAATATGGAAGAATATCTAAAGTCTAGGAATAACTGAATATTTTTACCCTTGTACAATACAGATAAAATAAATGGCGTTTAATTTCTCTATTGTTTTTAAATTCTGCAAGATCTGAGAGAGCTCAGAAAAAATTCTATAAGCAGCCCATTGGTAAAATTGTGGGATAAAAGGCTTCCTCCCATGCAGCACCTGATGCCTCTGGGTTTGCAGATCAGCCCTTCTCTTCCCTGTGATACTCTTGGCCACACCTACACTGATTCTTTAACTCTGTTAAAAAGTATTATTAAGTAAAAAGATTAATCATGGGGTTGTAGGACTTGATGGGAGTCAGGTGAGAAACATGGGAAAGGTCTGGTGTGAAAAACAGTGCATTTGAATTTTGGAAATAGACTACCATAAAATAATAAGGTATCTAACTCAAAGGAGAGGGCTAGCTGGAGGTTTTATGCCAAACAAGAATTGAAGTTGCTGATGAAGAGTGATGGGGCTTTGCACAGAGGACACTTGTATCCGAAAATGTTACTCGCACAGAGGATAAGTAAGGCGAGGGCTTCTGACTGCAGGGAATTGAAATTTTTGAGATCATTTAGGCAGATGGATGTTACTTAATAACCCTTAAAATATACAGACATCCTTCATCTAATAAGAACAGCTGAAACGTAGATAAGGGAGTAGCCTTGATTTGGGTCAGCTGCTTTTCTTCCATATTGTACTATAAAGGGTTTGTTTTTAAAAATGGCTTCCCGAGCCATTGACTGGCTTTGCCATGTGGCTAGGTGGGGACGTGGGGATATGAAAACAGTATGTGTTAGCCTATCCAGAGAGGGTTGGCTTTTCTCACCATTCAGCAAGGGGAATAGCTAATCTCCCCATTAAATTGAGCTGATCCCGTTGTAGAATGAGAGAACCTTGCCACCAGCAAAGGAGAAACAGGCACACAGTGCATGCCCATCAGGGCCCAAAATTGTTGCACCGTGGCCAAACCAGATGACCTGAGACCTGATACTAGCCAGACCTGACTTTGGGACGGCTACTCATTCTCACTCCCCTTACACCCCTCCTCCCCAATAGAATCAGAGCAAAAAGCCTTTTCCCGACTTTGTTGGACAACTGTCAGGGCGAGTCATAAGGGCAGAATTGAGAACGTTGTAACACTAGCCCAATGCTGTAAGACTCAAGGCTGAGGTGCTTGTGAATGTATTTCTGACTGCAGTCTGCTGGTTGTGTTGTTTTGTGCCATCGAGTCACTTGCAACTCATAGTAAACCTACGTACAATAGTCCTGAAACCTGCTCTACCCTGTGCGAACTTTACTGTCACATACCTACCCTCGTTACCCTAGTCACCGAAGCAATCCATCTCTTTGATGGTCTTCCTCTCTTTCTCTGTCCCTCTACCGTTCTAAGCATGATGCCCCTCTTCAACAACTGGTCCATTCTTGCAACACGGCCAAAGTATGTCAGATGAAGCCTCAGAATCCTTGCCTCCAAGGAGCAGCCTTCTACTAACTTGAATTGGTCTCTTGATCTCCCTAGTATAGTTCTATAAACTATCACATCAGATTTTAGAGCATGTAAAACAGTAAGATTGGTTTTGGGATGAGTAGACTGAGGTATGGGATCTTGGGGGACATGTCTGACCTCAGGAAATGGTTTTGTGTTTTGATGAAGTTAAGGGGATAGTGCCTCACTGTGGAGTTTGTGAAGGTCAGATATGGCTCAGAGTGGTCATACGATAATCAGTATTGGTGAGATGCTTTTTCTGAAAAGTAATTGCTTCACCATGCCCACAGAGATGGCCATGAAGCCTGCATGGAGGATGAATTGGCTTACAAAGGCCACGTATATCAGAAATACTTAGAGAGCTCTGCTGGCCTAATGGTAAGAAATTGTGCTGAAATCCAAAAGGCAAGTAGTTTGAATCTATCAGCTGCTCCACAGAAGGATGGGCAATCTCCTCCTGTGTGATTAACTTCCTCTGAAAATCCACTCGAGAGTCAGCTATGGGTCGTGGGTCATCGGTTCTGATTTGGCGCCATACAACAACAGTCTCTAGGGCTGAGTGGCTTCAGTAAAAAGGTTTACTCTAAACCTAAAGGGGAAAAAAGAGCCAGAAATAGCATTTTCCTGAAATATTACTGTTTTTCAGCAACATCATATAGCAGAGAAGGCGATTGCCCCTCTTTCTTCAAGGAGCAACTGGTAGGTTTGAAGCACTAGGTGTAGTTATCAAGTCATTTTGTTCTTCATGTAATTGTAATATGATGGCATAAAAAACTCTAAGCATTCCATTCACAAATATTCTACATAATTTAGTATACATTTAAAATTTCGACACGCCTAACAAGTAAATAGAATCTTACATTTACACACGCAAGATAAATTTGTCACAGTGGTTGAAATGGCTTAATTTCATCTAAGCCATTGTTTGCTTTATACTTTTACTAGTGAAATACATTAGCTCTTTTTAGTATTAATAAAGCTATTGAATTAATTAAAATGCACCAAGTTTTTCATGGGATAAAGAAGAGTAATGAGTAGCCTCTAGAAACTCACTTGAGGGTCACCTGTGGGTTGGTTCTGTCCTAAGAGTAAGAAGGGAGTGAGAGACTTTAACATGGACAAAAAAGAAGATCTAAAAGACATATTTTGGCTACTTTGATCATCTAAATCACATATTTTCTATAAAGATTACAAATTCTTAAAATTGTCTAAATCAAGAATAGTCGCTTTTGGAGGCCTTGCTATTTTCAGTTTCACTGACTAGCATCTATTACTTGCCATCTTGCCCTTTATTTCTTGCTGCTTAGATGAGACCTTAATTTCTTGAATAAAATCGAAAAAAAATGTGATCTGATCAATTGCAGCAAAGCAAGATGGAGGTCTAAGGTAATTTTCAGGTAAGTTGAAACAAGAAATAAAAAGCAAAAACTCTTGAAAGTATCTACCTCACTAAATAAAACATTTTTTAGGGTCTAAAGTCTCTGGCTGATGGCCCCAATTCCCAAGTAGACTGTGTGTAGAGGGCAGTCCTGAGCGGAGGAATTCTAAAGAAGAAAATGAGACCACATAACTCCTGACCTCCACCCCATCCTCTTCCTTTTGAAAGACGATGCTGAAGCTCTTCAAATAGACTCTGGCCCAGATGAGAAAGAACAATCAATGTCCTGGCTACCAGAGGTTTCTCTGGGGTTAATCTTACTAGTTATTGAAAGCCACACAGGACAATTGCCATTCACTCTTCTCTTAAAGGAGAGAAGCCTCCATATCTTTCTTTTGTCTTGGAGGAAAATTGTGGTCAGTCACAGTTCCTTTCCATTGCTAACTTCAGAATTGGGTGGAGTACAAACGGAAGAGAAATAAACACATCCAGACTTTAATTCATTCAAGATCTTGTGAATGGAGAGCTCATTGAAAAATGATGATAGAACTTCTCACCTTTATCTCTTGCCTATCTCACTATTGTTCATTTTTGTAATTTCATTTAGTAGTGTTATAACAAATAGCTAAGGAACTATAAGTTTATAAATTGCGTAGGTTAGTCATTTGCAACCCCATCTATGGATGGATAAAAAATAACATTCTAAACATGTTTGCAATTTTCAATGTACTGTACATTGCAGATTTTATTGTGCTTTTTGTATTGTTTTTCCATTTTACCAGTTTCTCGCATTTGTTGGACAGCATATATTTTACAAAGAGAAAAAAGAAAAACAACAAGCAGGAATATACATGTCTAGGTTCAGAGGCATCGAGAATGAGCACATTTGTGATCCTGTCCTTTAAGGGTGGAAAATAATGTCCCAGTGACCAGGCAGGGCATTTGGCTGTGAAGACAGAGACAGGAATGTTTAATTACTATCTGCAAACAGAAACCCAGCAAAGAGTATTTGTGTCAGTTAGATGCCAACGAAACTAAGCCTTTCTGAGATGAAGAGGATCGATTTAATTTTTTTTTCCTCTTCTCCCGATTTTTGCTATGACAGAATGACATACTCTTCATTCAGCCACTCAAGCAAAAGAGTGATTGACGATCCCAGTGAAGGTCAAACCGTTTTCCAGCCAGCTGAGGCTGCTTCAGACAGACTTAACCCTCGTCAAGCAACATGGCTGGACTGAAAGTTTGACTCTGAAGACCTCATGGGTTCCTTCCCAGACACAATCTACCCTTACTCAAAAAATACACTTAAAGAGAACTTTCCGGGACTTGGTTTCACCATTTCAGAAATTTCTGCCCTTTTGTTTGTGTGACTTTCATTCGACTCTCCTTTTGTTCCTCTGGTCTAACACCATTGCTGGGTTCTGGTTTATTTCTCACCAGTGTCAGTGTACCCCAGGGAAATAGTTCTTCTCTTTCCCTGAATGAACAAATGCTCTCCCTAAATAAAATCTGGAAGTATATGGACTTTCTAATAAAGTCATAAGGAAGACTCTCCAGGAGGTGGGGACATTTGCATAAGACAAAGTCTCAAAGGGGCTTGAGTCCTTCAATCAAGAGCTCTGCATTAGCAAGTCAGAAGAGATCCTTTTCTCTGACCTCTGTTTCTAGACTTCTCAAAGTCTAACTTTACATTCCTAAGAGCAACAGTGAAGAAAGAAAAGTTTGGGGATCTGGGCAATTATCAGCTGGGCTGCAAATGTGACAATGGCTTATAGACAGGTGAGGATAGTAGAAGTTGGCATTTTGAGGCCGCAGTGTAGTCTGTGAGAAGTTACATTGCTAATCCAAAGGCTGAACCTTTCCCATGGTTTGAAACAACTAACAGCTACATAGGAGAAAGATGGACAATTTCCTTCTGTGTGTTTTACAGTGATGACAAGGAGAGAATGAGTTGGTGCTAGCTTTCACTGAGTCAGTCGCTGACTCTTGGTAATCCTGTGAACAAGGGAATGACATTCTCTTTGGTCCTGTGCCAATTACCATCAATTGTGAAAAGAGGCTGTTGGAGTCCACAGTTTTCAAGTGTGTTTTAGTCTGGAAACATCTCTGAAAATTCTATAACATCACAGTAACAAATGCAGACTTCCAGGGAGCCAAAGGTGGTGGCTGAGAATAGAATGCTTTGACTAGGAATGGAAATGTCTCTGCCATAGGAGGCAAGAACTCTACGGGAACTCCACATCTCCTAACTGGTTAAAGTTAGTGGGTTCCTGAAGTTCTTTTGAAAAAAAAATCACAGGGAGCTCTGGTGGTCTCGTGGCAAGAAGCTTCACTGCAATCTCAGAGGCACACAGTTCAAATCCACCAGATGCTCTGCTGGAAAAGGAGAGACAATCTCCTCCTGTACCAGTCAGATCTGATTTGACAGTACACACACAAAATAATAAAATAAAATGCCTGCCACAGCCTCTTCCTCAAGTCTGATTTTTTTCTTTAATTACTTTAATTTTTTCCTTAATTCCAGTCGATTGTTTCTCTCCCAAGGTCTTTTTTAGCCTCTAATTCTAGCTGAGTTAATAAGCAATATCATGTTCTTGTTGTTGTTGAGTACCTTCAAGTCAGAGCCAACCTATAGCTGACCCTTGAACAGGTTTTCTGAGACAGTTTAATCACATGGGAGGAGACTGCCCATACTTCTTCGGCAGAGTGGCTGGTGGATTTGAACTGCGTGACTTGAAGATTGTAGTGTAGTACTAGGCCACCAGAGCTCCCTAATGTCATGATAAATTGAGAAAAGATTGAAATTGTCAACTATTTCCTTTTACTTGGATCCATAATCAACACCCCTGGTGCTAGTAATCAGAAGATTAGAAAGGAAAGTCTGTTGTCAGGAGCCTCTCCAAAGTCCTGAATAATAGTGATGTCAATTTTGAAGATGTGCCTCATTCAAGTCATAGTCTTGAAAACCTCTACCAGGTTTTCAGAGGCAGTTAATTGCAAGGGAGATTTCCCATGGAGTAGCTGGTGCCCTCGAACCACATACCTTCAGGATAGCAATGCAGCTTCTTTTCACTAGGCTAAGAGGGCTCCCTATCTTAAAAATGCCTGTCAGAATGGACCCCTCTATCATGCAAATATATTTTCTATATTTAAGTATAGCACTGGTACGGGGATTTACTAATTCAGTTCTTGGCTCTGCCTTTTAGGGAATGGAGTAAGCATTTTAACCAATAGAAGAAGCCCTGTGTGGCTGTTACTTGTACAGCCTCACCTCACCAGTCACTGATAAACCAACCACGTGGATGTGGTTTCCTAACTCTGTACCTAAGGCTTTCCTAAGACATGTTGGCAATGCCTCTATTTCCAAGTCTAATAACATTTAGTGATTAAAGAGGATACTTTTCATGTGGCTTGTTAGTAATTCTGAAGTTATACCAACCCCAAAGAGAGGAATACGGATCCCAGAAAGGTAACAGGAATGCTTTACACAAGTTATCGATGACAGACGTTCTGTAATTTGCAAAACCCAAATTCCTGATTTACAAAAATGTATGCAACTCTTAAGAATTGAGCTTGCAAAATGAACATTTAATTTCTCCATTATGTCAGAAGTGGTTGAATATATTGCCCAACAAGGAAAAGAGATTTTGGCTAAATCTTGGTGAAGCAGTATTAGTTGATTTGGATTTTAATAAACGAGTGACCCAGGTCTGTCCATCTGCAATGCCTCCAGCTGCTGGTCCTCAGCATGGGACCTAGGCCAGTTGCTCTACCTTTTCAGGTGACCTTGATCTAGAAGATACAGAGATCTTGAGATCTTTATCCCACCTATACCTTATCCCAGCAATGTGACTGCTGAATTGCAAACTGTTTAATTGTCCTTTGTTTTCACATTTGCCAAACAAGCAAAAGAAAGCTGTGGCAATTAGATAATTAAAACAAACCACATACACTAAGCCCAACCAAACTCCCTGAAATCAGAGTAAGGCCAACTCATAAAAAACTGAAGAACTGGAGTGGAGGGGTGGACAGGGAGAAAAATGCAATAATGAATGAAGGGAAAGCCAAAGTCTCTGTAAACTTTCATTAAAATTAATTAAAAAAACAAAACAACAACAAACCTTGAAGAACTGACTCACATGGTTTCTAAGGCTCTGAATATTTACAGTCCTTCTCCCATGGAATGGCGAAAGAGTTTGAACTGTTGACTTTTAGATAACAGCTATTCCTTAGTAGTCTATCACCAAAGCTCTTAATCGCTTGCGACTCATAGCGACCCTATGTACAACAGCCTTAAACCCTGCTCTGTCCTGTGCCAATCGCACTGTCTCTGACACACCCATCCCGATTACCCCAGTCACTGAATCAATCCACCTCATAGAGGGCCTTCCTCTCCTGTGCCATCCTCCACCCTCCAAAGCATGATGTCCCTCTCCAAGGACCTGTCTCTCCTTACAACATGTCCAAAGTATGTCAGACGAAGCCCCACAATCCTTGCCTCCAAGGAGCAGCCTGTTTTAACCCTCTCCAGGATAAATCTGTTTTTCTTGGCAGTCCATGGTACATTCAATACTCTTCTCTAGCACCACAGTTCAAAGGCATCAGTTCTCCTTAGTCATTGTCCAACTCTCTGATGCATAACAAGTGATTGCAAAGACCATACATAGCCTGTATCAGATGCACCTTAGTCTCCAGAGTGACACCATTGCTCTTTGGTACCCTGGACAGGTTCCTAACAGCAAACTTTCCCATTGCAATATGTTTTTTTTAATTTCCTGGCTGCTATTGCCAAGAGTGTTGACCATGGAGCCAAGCAAACTAAAGTTGTTTACAATCTCAGTCTCTTCACCATCCATCCTGATGCTACCAACTGGTCCAGTGGTGAGAATCTTTGTCTTCTTGACATTGAGCCTCAATCCATACTGAAGGCATATGTATACTAATAAATAGTGATTTATTATTGTAATTTTATATTTATGCCCTTCTTCCTTCCCCTACAAAGATAAAACAGCTAAAGCAAATAAAATAACAACCTTATGTTTTTCGGCAAAACATTCTTCTAGGTCCAGTAGCCCTGGTCTGTCCACTTGCTGTACAGAGGTAACTCATGGTTGCTGTGAAACTGAACATTGTGACACTGTTATGTCACTTGTGGTAATGGTTACCCATGGCGGACAGTGTTTGGTGGAGCTCCCCTATTAAAACAAGCTTGGAAGGAGGAGTGGCATCCACTTGTGAAATAGCTTGCCTCTGGAAACCCTATGAACCTGGTGAAAGAATGAAAGTTATATAAATGCTCAGGTCTTTTGTTCATGGGTTGCTGTGAGTCGCCTACGACTCTATGACAATTAACAACAGCTAATCTTGAATCTTTTAAACCAGTGGACTCAAATAATGGGTTAAGCAATTGACTGTTAACCCACCTCTCCTAGTGATCACGCAATATAGCTGAAAATCTGAAAGTCAGTACAATCCCGAGTTTTATGTTAAGTCAGTGGAGCAAGGCAATGCATTATCATCCATAGAGAAACAAAGTCTAAAATAAGTGTTACTGTTGAAAAAACAATGACATGAAAAAAGAGCAGAGTCTTGGTTATCGGGAATGTTGTGACAGAGAGATGCATAGGTGGACTGGAGAGGAAAAGTTAACCTTATTAAGGATTTAGAAAACAATTGAGACTAATCTGTTAGTGAGAATGTGCAATTTCATTGTTATTCTGTCCTTTAGTAGATTAGTATTGTTCTATTTTATTTCTATCTAAATATTCTCTTTGTTGTGGAAACTGTCACATTCCAACAGTCATGTGACTACCATTTGAGCTGCCATGTGCGTATATAAGTGACAAAACTTTAGATAGTATATTGTAAAATGTCTTTGCATAAGTCACAATATAAATGATGTCCCATATAATTGTAAATTGGTATCTCTGAAACTACAATTCATTACTCAGGAAATTTATACCTGGTCCAAGGATAAAAATACCAAGGAAATGCAGTCAAAATCTTTAGTTACTAAAATCCAAATACCTTTTCTTCTTTTGGGTATTCAATATCTATTATTAGTATCTTCTGAAATACCAAGATCTCTTTCACATGGATTCTCTATTGATGTGTAGGATAGTAAGATCCAACAATTCACCTTGAGTCCTGCAGTGAAGAGCCACTCCAAAGTCTCCTGGACCTCCTAGCATATACCAGACAAACGGAATTCATTGTTATTGAAACTGATGATGATGTATTCAGACAATCTGAATGGGACTGCAGATTTCATAAGTAATTTAATAACTTTGGGAAACATATTTAATCTTAGTGTCTCAGTTTTGGTTTTTGTTGCTTGATTTTGTTTTGATTTGTAGAATAGGTATGAGAGTAATACCCCTTGGATTGTGGAGAGGATAGAAGGAATTGAACAGGAGGACCTAGAGAGTACACAAAATGGTCATTAGTATTTTGTGAAGTGGTTCTGGAATTTTTCCATAACTTCTCCTCATATTAACTTGGTAGAAGTCCTCTCTTTCCTTAGACTCAACTAGAAGTCTTGCTATATCATTTTATACTTTTTAACTTACTTTCTCTTTCTGAGCTCTCCTTGAGGGATCATGCTGTTGTTTTCATCTCCTTTCCTTACTTTTTACCAAGCTAAAAGAGTGTGTTTAGCATAAATAATTTGAGATCACTGCTAAAAGAAAGATTTAGGGTTTGAACACTAATGGTGGCTCTGAAAAAGAAAGATCTGTTGATCTACTTCCATAAAAACAAATTTACAGGAAAAAAAATCCTATAGAGCAATTTTAGTCTTGGATACATGAAGTCACCTTCAGTTGGCAGTTGACTTCGTGGAAATCACAATAATAATAAGTGCCTCGTCAAAAGAATATTTGCCAAATGGTGTTGTTTTTAGGTGCCATCTAGTTGACACTGACTCATAGCTACCCTATCAACAAACGATCTGAACTCAAGCCATCTTATTGAGGGTCTTTTTTCTCCTTTCTCTGACCCTCCACTTTTTCCAACATGTCAATAAGCTTGAAATAATAGTTAACGAAAGTACAGATAAAAAAGACAGGGGTGCAAAGTCATGTTTTCTCTACTGTGTTGTGAGGTTTTTTGCTCTCTCATCTCTGATCTAAACCTTCTTCCATATATTTGTGCACTTATTTGGCAAATATGAGGGAAGAAAACTACAGTGTGGTATGTGCTGTGGAAGTATAAAATGAATAACAAGCTCTCTCCTCTCAAGCAGTTTGCAATCCAAGAGGGGATAAAACAGGTACCCAAATTGCTGCAATATAAAGTGGAAGGTGATGGGTTTTATAATAGAGGCAGTAGGAAATTGCTATAAGATCTAGGAGATGTAGAGATCATTTCAGGCTGCAAAGCTTGAAAAAGACTTCAAGAAGGAAGTGCATATGAGGTTGTTCTTAAAGAAATGAGTACATGTCTTAGTTATCTAGTGCCACTATAACAGAAATACTACAAGTAGGTGGCTTTAACAAACAGATTTATTTATCATGGTTTAGGAGGCTAATAGTCTGAATTCAGGGTGCTGACTTGCAGGGAAGTCTATACACACTGCTTACAGAGGAAGACAGCTCTTTGTCTCTTTTCAGATATGTTCTTGGATGATGTTTCTGTGACTTGGCATCTCTCTTCCTCCCTCTCTGTTTCAGGTTTGCTTGTTTAGTCTCTGTATCTCACAAGAAATTGACTTAGGATACACTGAACATTACTCTTACCTCAAAATCTCCAAAAATACTACCCTTTCCCAAGAGGGATTATAACCATAGACATAGAGGCACCTACAACTCCATTAGGGGGACTATACATTTAATCTTGAACAATATACTTTCAATGAGATGAGGAAACAGGAAACATTTCCTCAAGCAGAAAAGTTAGGCAAGTTAATGAACTTCTTTTGAGTATGATAGTTACTGACTAAATTCCTGTCTATCAAACAGACATCGAGAAATGCAAAAGTGCTGTGTTTGACTTGAATTTGATAAAGGTAGAGGTCAGGATGAGAGATCTATGTCTGCTGGAATGTCTTCTCTCCCCATGAGCCACTTATACTCTACCTATATCTCTCTGAAGATTAAATAAATTGGTCTGTTTTAGTTTCACTCGGAACAGAAATCAATATTGCAAAAATAATTTTGACATCCGTTATGAACAAAGATGATGCAACTGACATTCACTTTGAGTTGTTTCCTCACTATTGACTGCAATCTTATGTAAGAAAAAAAAAATAATCACTCTCTGAGATTCTTCCTGATACTACTATTATTTAACAGATAGACTTTCTATTATATATATAATGCAAAGACATTTGACTGCATGGATCACAATAAATTGTAGCTAACATTGAGAAGAATGGGAATCTCAGAACACTTAATTGTTTTTATGAGAAACAATTCAAAAGAAAGTTGTCCAAACAGAGCAAAGAAACACTACATAGTTTACAATCAGGAAAGGTGGTCATCAAGATTGTATCTTTTATCCATACCAATTTTATCTGTATGCTTAGCAAATAATTTGTGAAGCCAGACTCTTAAGAATGTAGCATCAGAATTGGAAGAAGACTCATTAACAACCTGCATTATGCAGATGACACACTCTTGCTTGATGAAAATGAGTAGGACCTAAAGTACTTGCTGCAGAAGATTAAAAAAAAATCCCACAGCATTCAATATAGATTATATCTCAGCATCAAGAAAACAAAGGTTCTTGCTGCAGGACAAGTAGGTAACATCAGAATAGATGGAGAAAGTATAGGAATTGTCAATTATTTCATCTAACTTGGATGCACAATCAACACTCTTGGTAGCAGGAGTCAGGAAAGAAGTATTTTCAATTGCTTTGAGCAAGTCTGCTGTCAGAAATCTTTACAAAATAATGAAGAGCAATGATGTCATTTTGAAGAGTAAGGTGCACATAATTTGGGTCACAGTCTTTTCAATCACTTGCTATGCATCTTTATAGTGGACAGTGAACAAGGGTGACAGAAGAAAAATTGATGCCTTTGAACTACAGTGTTGGAGAAGTGTGCTAACAATTCCATAGACTGACAAAAGAGCAAACAGATATATCTTGGAGAAAGTATAGCCAGTGTTGCTTGGAGGCAAGCATGGCAGAGCTTTGTCTCATACTTTTTGCATGTTGCTAGGTGAGATTACTCTTGGAAAATGGATATTAAACTTGGAAAATGAGGGTCAGCAAAAGAGAGGAAGGCCCTCATTGAGGTGGACTGACACAGTGACTTCACAATGGGCTAAAATGGAACAGAGATGGTGATGGTGGCACAGGGTAGGACAGGATTCAGATCTTTTGTTCAAAGCGTTGAGATGATTTGTACTTGACTTGACAACACCCAATAACGGCCATCTATCTATCTATCATATCTCTGTTTCTGATTTCATACTGAATAAGGAGTTGAACTGCCAGCCCAAAGCTATGTTATTTGAATCCATCAGGGTGTTCCACTGGAGAATGATGGACAATCTCCCCTGAGATTTACAGCCTCTGAAAAAATCTGTTGGAAGTTAAGCTATGATTTGGTTATAATTTGATGACACATGATAATGACAACAACAACAGCATAATTGTATTTAAGTCTTTAAAATAATATTAGGTGTTCTTGGATCTAATGCAACTCATAGTAACCCTATGAATAACAGGTCTGAACCTTGCCTTAACCTGTGCCATCCTCACAATCTCAGCCTTGCTTAAGTCCATTAAGTCACTCTGTCAATCCATTTCATTTTAAGTCTTCTTCTCTTTCATGGACTTACCAGCGTGATATAATACTCCAGGCACTTGCTCCTCCTGACAACATAACCAAAGCATGTGAGAAGAAGTTTCTCTATAACTGCTTCTAAGGAGCACTCTGGTTACATTTCCTTCAACCACATTTCTTTGTTTCATTGTAGTACAGGGCATACGTAATATTCTTTGCCATCACTAAAAGGCAAAGGCATCAAAACATGTCCAGTGTACATACACATGCACAAATATAAAGAGTAATATGTCATAAGTTTTGATAAAAGTTTATACTTACACATCTCACGAATCCATCAAGATTTGAACACTTCCATCACCATAGAAAAGCTTTCCTACTCCAGAAAGCTCTACCCATCTCAGAAACAACTGCTTAACTGATAATTTTTACTTAGGATTCTTTTATGTGTTCTATTATTTTTTAAATGGAATAATTCTGGCCTCTTTTGTGTCAGGTGTTATCTCCATTTAATCTACTACTTTAGAGATTCATCTACATTACATTATGTTTCAGTAGTTTCTTTATATTGCTGTATAATATTCCCATGTGTGACTAAAATATATTTTAATCTACTGGTTTTTTAATTTTTTTTCATCTACTGTTTTAACTGATTAATATTTAACTTATTTATAGTTTTAATTACTATAATTAAACTTTCTATGCATATTGTAACTTTTTTTGGCAATTATTTTAGTATTTGGTTTGTTTGTTTGTTATAGGAAATATTCATGAGTACTAGTCTGTAGGTATTTTATTTTGCTACTTGCCTTGCTTGAAAGATCTGATTGCTCAGCATATTTGCTAATTATTACTTGAAGCTATCAAAACTTTTAATACTAGTCATTTTTATGGGTATATAATTGTCTCATTATGCATTTTTGTTTAGTGACCAGCTGGGTAAGGAGTTGAGATACCAACTCAAAACAAAGTGGTTTGAATCAAGTGAACACAGCAGAAAGATGAAACATTCCCTTTCATGCAATTTACAGCTTCTGAAAACTGACTGGAGTGTCAACTCTGAGTCACTGCTGACTGGATGCCGATGACTTTTATGGGTTTTTGTTTGTTTTTATTTATTGATCACAAATACCTTTTAAATTAGTTTCAATACAATCATTCATAAACATTGTGGTTTATAGCATAATTTACATGCATAATATTTTATATAATTTTTACTACTGATCCATGCCTGTTATCACCCTTTCTTTTCAAGTCCTTATGGAGTCTTTCTGTTCCTTCACAATCCCCTCTACCTGGTAACCTGTACTATCCTAGTGATTTCCCCCCCTTTTTTTCCCTTGACTTATTAGACATCTATTTATCTGGTAAGTACTTTTTAAAGTCTTTAATACATCTTAAAATATAGCTGGTTTGTCTTTTTATATTGAGTTTTTAAATTTGTATATTTTTAGTGTGTCCTTTGTCAATTACATATAAATCACAAGTATTTTCTCTCACGTTGTGACTTTTTATTTAATTTTCTTAACAATCCTTTTGTTTTAATGAGCAGACATTTTCAATCTTAATTTTTTAAAGTAAAATCTACCAACTTTAGTTATGTATAATTTATACCCTGCTCTTGAGTTGGCAGTACAAATCCCTACTAACTAAGCCACCAGAGTTTCCTAGCTTCTCTGCAGAAGAATGATGAACAATCTCCTCTTAGGTGATTTATAGCCTCAGAAGACCCTATGAAGGATCAAACCTGAGTTCATTCTGATTAAACAGCAGTGAATGAGTGATATTCGTGAAGTTCTGTCTGTAACTTCCTACACTTTCTTCTAAAAGTTTAATAGCTATAATTCTAAATTTAGAATTATCAGTCTTCTAGATTTTGTTTTTTGTTGTTGCTATAGTCTGAGAAAGAAGTATGTCTCTCTCCCTACTGCAAAAGACACTGCAGTATTCTAGAGTAATACAAATTTAGTGAGCTCTGGTAGACTCATGGTAGGAATCTGCAGTTCTCCCAGGGAAAAGGATGGACAAGCTCTTCCTTCGTGATTTGTTGTTATTATGTGTCCTCAAGTTGCTTGAGACTCATAGTGACCCTATTCACAATAGCTTTGAACCCTGCCCTATCCTGAGCCAATATCACTGATTCAGACACACCTCATTACCCTAATTACTACATCAATTCACCTCATTTAGGGTTTTTCTCTCCTGTGCTGTCCCTCCACCCTTCCAAGGTTGATGTCCTTCCCCGAGGTCTAGTCTCTTCTGACCAAAGTATGTGAGACAGAGCTTCAATATCCGTGCTTCCAAGGAGAAATTCAATTTCACCTTCTCCAGGACAGATTAGTGAGTTCTCTTGACTGTCCATGATATGATCAATACTCTTCTTCAGCACCACAACTTAAAGGTATCAATTCCCCTTTTATCATCCTTAGTCATTGTCTAGCCCTCTGATGTATGTAGCAAGTAATTGCAATCAATATGACATGAATTAGGCACACCTTAGTCTCTAGACTGACATCATTACTCATTAGCACTATGAAGAGGTCCCTAACAGCAGATTTTCCCAGTGTAATTAATCTTTTGATTTCTAGACTGCAGGTGCCAAGAGTGTTGATTGTGGAACCGAGCAATCTGATATTGTTAACAACCTCAATCTCCTCTCCATTTACTATTGTGCTGTCTGTCAATTGACCAAGGGGTGAGAATCTTTATTTTCTTGACTTTAAGCTTCGATCCATATTGAAGACTACAGTCCTTGAACTTCTATAACAAATTCTTGACGTCCTTCTCAGTTTTGGCAAGCAAGATTCTATCATCTGCATAATGCAGGTTGTTGATGGATGAGTCTTCCTCCAACCCTGATGCCACAAGCCTCTTTATAAAGTCCAGCCTCCCGAGTGATCTCTTCCACATATAGATTGAAAAGATATGGGGAAAGGATGCATCTCTGACACACGTCTTTCTGGATTTTGAACCATGTAGTGTTTCTTCTCTCTGACCTGAGGACTGCTTCTTGGTCAAGTATAGGTTCCACATGAGCACACTGAAATGGTCTGGAATTGCCATTCTTCTCAAGGCTAACCACAATTTTTTTGTGATCCACACAGTCAAACGCCTTACCATAGTCAATAAAACACAGAAAGACATTCCAGTGATACTCTCTGCTTTTAGCCAAGATCCATCTGACAGTGCCAGTAATGTCCCTTGGGCATCTTGTAAACTCAGCTTATATTTCTGGTAGTTCTTTGTGGATGTATTGTTCCAGTCATTTTTGGATACTCTTCAGCAGGATTTTGCTTTTGTGTGATATTAGTGATATTGTTCAATAATTTCCATACTCTGTTAGAGCGTGAAATTCCCCCTTTTTTTAAAATGGGAATACATATGGATCTCTTTCAATCAGTTGACTATGTAGTTGTCCTCCAGATGGCCTCTAAAAATCTGCTGGAAGGTCATCTACGAGTTGGTTTTGACTTGATGGTCTAGTAAACAAGAACTCAGTAAAACAAATTTATTATATATCTAGAAATGAAGTAGTATAATGTTTCTTTTCTCTCTTTAAATCTGTTGCATTTCTGTGTAATTTCCAGAATTAGATTGTAATTTTCTGTACAATATTTTCTATTCTTTTGAGATCTCATTTACTTTATAGAACAATTTGTGGTCAACTGATATCCTAACAATATTATAATCTTCATTAAATGAACATTTATTTTCAACTTTTAAAACTTCTCTCAGTAATGTTTTATTATTTCTTATTGCAAAAGATATTGCACATATTTTGTTAAATTTTCTCCTTGTATTTCATGAGTTGTGATATTATTGTCATTTCCATTATTTTCTCAAAACAAAGTGATAAATTGTATATATTGAGCTTCATTCTGAAATTTACTTCATTTATTTATTAGTTTTAATCATCCTCTGTCCATTTCTTGAGATTTTCTATTTAAATTATCAGTTGTTTATGAAGAAAATAATACTTCATGTGTCAAATTCTATCAAATTTATATATTTTATTTGAAATGTTCTTGATTTATGAATGTGCTAAAACTTCAAGAGCAATGTTAAAAAAGGAGTGATGAGAATGGACTTCGTTTTTGGTTCTGGATCTTTTTTAAAAAATTTATTTTACTTGTGATTTGAATGAACGAACTTTTACTGAGACATTAGATTTTCATTCATTGATTGCTGCACATTTCAGACCTTCCTCCTTTCCTCTCCCCCAATTCAGTTTTTTAGAAATATTACTTCATTGCTGCACAATTACCTACCTCCACACCACCCTGCCCCCACACTGATACCTGTTATTTTGGGCTATTCTCATGTATAATGCCTAATGATATATTCCTTTTAGAAAGTTCTTTCTTTCATCCATTGCAATACAATGGTTATTATCTATCCACATTTACCCTATTCTCCTCCTAACCCCATGTCAGACCTGCTTTATAACAGTGGTGCTATACAGTATTTGTCCTTTTGTGACATATATTTCACTCAGCATGATGTTCTTGAGGTTAATTGGAAAGCATTTAGTTTTTCAAAATTAAATATTAAGTTAAGTGGACATTTTAAATAAATATATCTTATTCTGTGTCTTAAAATACGTATGTTTTATGTATTTTGAAAAACATTACAGTTGAGACTTCTAGGCTGGTTCTAGTGGCTTCCTTATTTTCCTAAGAAAAATTCTCCATTGGCGTTTATAAGATGGGCTGTCAAGACTGGTAATGTAGTTTTAAGCTTTCAGAATCATGATTTCATCAAAGTTAAATAAATTGGCTAGACACAAACAAAGTGGTTGCTTCAAAAGTGAACTTGTAACTGATAGTTTGATAGAAAATATAGTGAGTAGAATAATTATAGAAATCATGAACTATTGTATATCATTAACTTTTTACTCTACCATAGAACATCAATATAAAAATCCAAAAGACATTCACAACTTATATATGTTGTTGTTGCTAAAGTGCTAATGGTTGTTTAGGTCCGTATATCGGCTGTTATAGCAGTTATTGTATACCTTGGAGTTGGAACCGACCCATAGTTAACCCTCTGGCAGATTTTGAGAGGCAGTTAATCATATGAGAGGAGATTGCCCATCCTTCTCCCTCAAAGCAGCTGGTGACCTTGAACCAGTGCTTTTCGGATTGTAGCTTAGGTTCTTTCCGCTAGGCCATCTGGATAACTATATTACAATTTAAGAATGCACTCATTTTATAATAGGGAGCTCTGGTGGCCTAGTGGGAAGTAGCTATGCTGCAATCCCAAAGGCTCACTGTTGGAGGCCACCAGCAGCTCTGCAGGATGAGCAATCTTCTCCCGTGCTATTAACTACCTCTGAAAACTCACTGGAGGGTCAGCTATGAGTCGATTCTGACCCAACAGTAAACAACAACAACAGCAATCTAGATCTAGATCTATCTATATGTCAGTCACATTCTCAAGGGGTACCAAATGCCCAAATACTTTAGAGTATAAAGCTAAATCCTCATAGGTCATAACATTACAAACAAAGCATTGTATCGAAAGCTCACAATGTCCAGGCTTACCATCCTGATATTTCCTCAATTTTTATCTACAGTTACACTGAAACGAAAAAAGATAATGACATATTTATTTACATGTACTGAGCATTCACGGAGTAAATAGCCTAGAGGGTGAAATAAAAACTGCACCAAGAAACAATTGTTTTGTTGGATTATTGTTTCCTATTCCAGAGACTCACAAAATGAATTTATAATGTGAACAGTAGGGGGCCAGCCCATCCCAGACTTGAAATGCATTTGCCATAGATACTTACTCAGCCTTTCAGGATATTAAACTGTTTTAGTCATCCTTAAAAACAAAGCAGAGAGCATTTTAGATGCATTAAGGTGAAAAGCCAGGTACAATTATTCTTTAGACACATTTACGCTGCCCCATCAACAGGCAGTTAGCACTTACTACAGTGGCGCAAGTTATTCAGAGAAACATTGCCATAAGGAATACAATACTGAGAAACAGAATTTAAAGCCAAACATAAAATGCCACAGGAATAATGATAACCATTTTCTTTATATATTTTTTCTAGACGCACAGTATTCTGATGAAGGAAAAGATAAATTGTATGTTGTCTGGTATATGTCTAATATCATCTGATAGCTGGTATTGTGTCTGAGTCTTGGCTAGAAAGTAGGTATTCACTGCTTTTAAAAAGTCCATCTTTTCAAAAAGGGTTTAATGCATGCATTTCCTCCTGACTATAAAGCAACAAGCGTTCATTGAATTCCATCTATTTTCAAAGAATTGTTTTAAGTATTTCGTGGATATAATTTCCTCTTTCAGAGAAGCTTGCAACTCACTAGAACATTTTAACAAGCATTTATTGACAACTCAATGCACCAAATTGTGTTCTAAAATGCATTCATAGATATACAAGATGTTCCCTGCTCTTGATAAATACTCTTCAGTTGGTATACACAAAATAAATTGTTCTTATAGAATAGGTGTATTTGTATACAATAAATGCCCAAATAGGGTATATAGAAGGAAGCCTGTATGAAGAGTAAGTAATTCAATACGCAATGGCAGTTAGAGTTATTCACAAATAAAAGATGAAGATGGAAAGGAGAAGAGATGTGTATTCATGGTTCACACACATTTCTAGTCAACACGTAAGAAAGAAAATGATGGAAGAGGAGACACATTGCTTACAGTCCTTGCAAGGGAGACTTTGGCAGCTCTCAGAAGTTAAGCACAACCATAAATATTCAAAACATAAAAAATCTCCTCTAAAATTCTTTAACTTGCATACATTTTATATTCAGTTTAATTCCTACTAACCACTGTTGCTACAAACCACTAAACATAGGTGTTTAAAATTGGTCTTGTTCTGAATTTTAGGACAGGGATTATGATCTACATTTCTTCAGCAAACATCAAGGTATTGTGTAAAAGATCAGCACTACAAATACATGTTGATTAGTAAAATGATATAGTTCATAAGGAGTTACACTACTAATCCAATATTTTGTCTTTCTGATAAATTGAATTCACCAGCAATTTTGAGGGCAAAAATTAGGCAATCTCCTTCCATGTCATTTAGTTTAAGAAACCCAATGGACAATCAGCTATGGGTTGGTTCCCGCAATGATAAAGAGTGAAGAATAAAGTAATTTTTCTCTAGGACATACACATTTTAAGCCTGGTTTATCCAGCTGTGATAAAGACACCTTTTGAAAGAATGAGATAGCCCCTCATCTGCATGGAATGCCCTCAAGGCCTTGTTTCCTCGTACAGTGGAGTTCTACAGTCAATTGTGTCCATCGATGTGACCAACAGAAACATAAAAGCCTGGTTTAAGAAATAATTTACAAAAATAATTAAAAAATAAAAAAAGAAATAATTTACTAAAAACAAACAAAAAAGAAATAATATAGTGAAAAGGGACTGAAACTTCCCTGGGGAAAGGTCCCTGCATTTGAGGAATCCTTACCTCCTTTACTATAGGGCCATCCCAGGTGCCAAACTGAGCAAGAAAGTTTGGTACAGAGAGATACAAGCAGGGGACAGACTTTCTCAACTTACTGTAAGAAGGAAAGCTGACTTGAGAACTCGCCTGCATACAAAGAACTTAAGTTGGTGCCCCTGATCTCATGTCACTCCAGAGACAAAGGAAGACATTAAGCTTCAGGAGAGAAGGTACCATCAAGTGAGATATTTTTCCCCAGACCAAGTACTCTAGGTGTGTATGGGGAGAGAGAAAGGACTGAAACTTCCATGAGTAAATGTCCATCTGTTTGAGGATCATTGCTTCTGCAGAGTGATCTCTGGTGCCAAATAAGAAAAGAGCGTTTGGGACAATGAGCTACAATCAGGGGAAAGACTTTCTTAGCTTTTTCAACTGGCATGTTGAACTGCAAGAAAGAAAGCTGGCTTGAAACTCCCCTGGACAAAAACTGATCAACTGTAGCACCTGGTCTCACACGACTTATACACTTCTTAGATGAAGGTGGACAGTAGAATTTGAGAGATAACTATAATAAATACGGATTGCTGCAAATCTGCAGTACAGACCAGAGAGAGCCTGAAGGACTTTAGCAAAGGTAAATTTCCCCAGAAAGGACTTTCAGTAGAGTGAATGGCTCCCCCATATGCATTTTAAGCTGGAAACTAATCAATAACATTGTAAAGATAAGAACTAAGAACAACATTTGTAGACACAATAGAAATGGCCTAACATTTATCAAGAAAAACTTTACATAATGTCAAGAAAGCAGCAGGCAACTTCACACACAGAAAAAAAAAAAGTAAAAAAGTAAAACTTAAGCTTTCTTCAAAAAAAGTAGACAACATTGCAGACACAATGAATACCCCAGAATAAAAAAAAAGCAAAAGATACACATTGATAGGGAAATATTTGCATTTGAACAGCTATGGAAGAAAATACAAATGTTGGAAGAAACAATGGAAGCCACAAATAGAAGAAATACCCTAGAGATAGAGAACCAGAAGAAATATATTGATGTGGAGTTATTTGAACAGCTACAGAAGGTGAAAATTAGACAAGAAACAATGGAAGCAATTAAGAAAAGTACTTCAGTAAAGGGAGCCAGAAGAAATATATCAGTAAGGATGATCTTGCATAACTATGGAAGAAAATGCAAAAAAATGGAAGGAACATTTGATAAAGAAGTATAAGAACTAAAAAAAAAAAAAATAAAATAAAATTGTCACAAAATAGAGAAGGAGCAGCCAGCACAGTACTGGAAAGAACAGAAATTTATGAAAGTAATTCAAAGTATTAAGACCAAAATGGCAAAGGAGTCTAATACACTGGAGGGAGAAAAGAAGAACAGAGAATCAGTGAGTTGGAAGAAAAGAACCATAATGGAAACACACTAGAAGAAGGGGGGGGGGAAATCAGAGGTGAGACATAAATAAAAGGAACAAAACATTAAAATCATTTGAGATGACAACAAAAGGAATGACATACATATGATTGGAATTCCATAATATGAGAGGAACAGGGAAATCACAGAATTCTGAAAGAGGTACTAGAAGAAAACTTTCCATGTATTATCAAGAAATCTACATTTAAAAAGCTTAGTGAACACTAAACAGACTAGACCCTAAAAGAAAAACATCAAGACATAGTGAAATTCTCCAAAATAAAAGATAAGTATAGAATACTAAAAGCAACACAAGAAAAACAAAGATTCACTTTAAAGGAAAACAAATTAGATTAAGTTCCGATTTCATAGCAGACATCATGGGAGCAAGACGACAATGAGATGGTATACACAGAAGGTTGAAAGAAAACAATTGTCAGCCAAGAATCCTGTACCTAGAAAAGCTCTTCACCAAATATGAAGGAGAAATTAGATTCTTTGCTGAAAAGAAGAAACATAAGGAATTTGTGGGAAAAAAGACCAAATCCATAGGAATTTTAAAAGAAGTTCTTCACACAAAAACATCAGAGGAAAGTGGATGGATCATAGTAACAAGAAACAACAACAAAAAAAGAAACACAGCAAAATGTCAATGATGAAACTTTGCCTGTCAATAATTATACATATGTCAATGAACTAAATGGACCAGTCAAAGAAAAATGAATAGCATAATGGATAAAAACAAGAACAACAACAACAAAACAATCCAAAGCCCATCAATATGGTGTCTATACATCTAAGAAATGAAGAAAAAGATAGACTTTAAAAAATCAAGAGTGGCAATATGAATCTCTGAAAGAGACTTCTGAAAGAAAACCACTGTAAACGATAAAGAAGGGCACTATATAATGATTAAACACACAGTAAATCAAGAAGATATAACTTTGGTCAACACCAAATGATAGACCAGCAAAATACATAAAACAACACTTGCTAGGACTGAAGAAATAAATAGACAGTACCACAATTGTGGTAGGAGACTTTAACACACCACTCTCACCAAAGAATAGGTTAACTCAAAAGAAACTTAACAAAGATGTAGAAAATCTAAACTATACATTCAGACAATTTGACCTTGTAGATGTATTCTAAGTACTGCACCCAACTAAAACTCAATTCACTTTCTTCTCAAGTGCACATGATACAATATCCAGGATTGATCAATATTAGGACACAAGGCAAGCCTCAAAAAATCTAAAAAAACCCACACAACTAAAATAGTACAAAACATCATCTCGGATCACAATGCCATAAAACTAGAAATTAAGCACAAGAGGGTAAAGCTAATAAAATCACCCATATAGAAGCTAAAAAAACCTTGTTAGAAAAAAAATTGGGTTATGATGAAATAAAAAAGTTCCTTGAAACAAATGTTAATAAAACTATAATGTGTCCAAACTTCGGATGCAGCAGGAGGAAATTCATAGCAATTGGCATATGCATTAAAAAATGAAGTTAATGATCTAACTCAACACCTTCATCAAATAGAAAAAGAACAATAATCTAACTCTACAGCCTCTAGAAGAAAGGAAATTATAAGAATGAGACATAAAACAGAAAAACAAGAGAAACCATCAACAAAATCAGGAGCTAGTTTTTTGAAGGGTCAATAAAGTTGACAAACCATTGGCAAACTTAACAAAAGAAAAAAGGAAAAGGCACAAGTAACGTAAGTAATGATAGAGATGACGTCCCAACAAACCAGAAAAAATTAAATCTATACTATTGGAATATTTTTAAAAGCTGTACCCTGAAAAAATATGAAAACCTAGAGGAAATGGACAAATTCTTGAAATCCATGCCCTGCCCAAATTGACATGGACAGGTATAGAACACTTGGACAGATCCATCACAAAAGAAGAAATTAAGCAGGTCATTAAAAAATCCCCAACAAAAAAAGTCCTGGGCCTGATGGCTTCACGGCCGAATTCTACCAAATATTCAGAGAAGATCTACCATCAATTCTACTTAAATAGCCAACAAAACTTGAGACATTTGGGAATGAACCCAACTAGGAACAAAAAGAGACCTGTACAAGGAAAACTACAAATTACATCTGCAGGAAACAATGAAGGACTTAAATAAATAGGAAAATGTTCCTTGTTCTTGGAGAGGAAGACTCAATATAGTAAAAATGACAATCCTTGACAATCCTACCAAAAGCAATCTACATGTTCAACATAACTCCAATATGGATACCAAATTCATTTTTCAAGGAGGTTGAAAGAGAAAAAAGAGAACCAGAAGAAGCAAAGCACTCTGAAAAACAAAAATGAAGTGACCTGAATAAATGACTCAAAACCTACTACAGGGTGTTAATAACCAAACCAGCATAGTACTTGTTACAATGACAGACACATAGACCAATGGAACAGAACTGAGGATTCAGAAATGGTCTCAGATATCTATAATAAACTGATATCTGAGAAGGGAAAAAAACCCTATTAAATGGGGAAATGATAACCTCTTCAATTATGGTGCTGGTAAATCTGGAGAGGATAAAACTGATACATGAGACATTCTAAAGATTAAATCCTTGTGCTTATTAATTTTTTTTCAACAGGGTGTAAAGAAAACCAACTGAATGGGGCTGGGGGGGCACCATTTAACAGTACCATCTCAGACAATGATCTCCTAATAGAAGTTTACAGAATACTACTGGGCCAGCAAAAGAAAAAGACCAATAAAAAATTACAAAATAGGCAAAAGACATGGAAGGACTTCCTACAGAGGAAAATATTCTGATGGCAAACAGATACATGAAAAAGTGCTCAAAATCGCTGGTAATAAGAGAGATGTAAATCAAAATTAGGAGATACTATCTCACCCCAGGAGCAGTGGCAGAGTTTAGTAGGACAGCAAGCAACACATGTTTGAGAGGATAGTGATAGGTAGAAGCTCTCATACAGTGTTGGTGGAATTGTAAAATGGTACAACCACTCTGGAAGACAGTTTGACATTTTTTCAAAAAGCTGAACATAGAAATTCCATATGATATATTCCTAACAGGAGAACTGAGACACAAAAGGAGATTTGTACACCAATGTTCATAGTGGTATTAACCATCACAAGAATATGGAAACAGCCCAAATGTCCAACCACAACTGAATGGATTGAGAAATTGTAATGCATTCACATAATAGAATACTATATGGCATTCAGAAACAGTGATTTTGAAAATTACTGCATAAGTTGGGAGAAGATGTAGAGCATTATGCTGACTGAACAAACTCAGTCTCACAAGGACAAATATGACACAAAACCATTTAAAAAAAAGTAAAAGTAAAAAGTAAAAGGATAACTAGTAAAACACAAATAGGGATCAAAGGAAGGAAGGGATGTGAGAAGAGGGGTGAGGGTGAGTAGGAGTGAAGTCACAAGGTTGTATAATTTGGTGGGTGGAAGAGGTGAAGGAGAAAGGAAGTGAGAAAGACTTGATGGGGTCCTGAAAAGACAGGACAATGAAGGGCATAATTCAATGGTGATTAATTTTATAAAACATAATGGATGGGAATGATGTTATGAAACACAATGTATATAAATTTTGCAAGCAAACCCACATAAAATAAAAATTAAAAAAAAGAACTAATTTACTTTTTAGGAGCGAGGATATTTACTTAGAACATAGAATAAAGCACAGAATGTCCTCTAAATGAGGAATATATAAAATTATGATTGTTGAGTATTCATTATTCTTCAAATTTAGACATAATAAAATGTAGATATGTGTAATAGAGGGAGAGGATAGAGAAATATTGGAAACATTCCTTGTCTAAGCAATTTTTAGGAGTCAGAAGAGTTCTTGAAGCTTAGTATGCTTTTAATAAAAATAGAGGATATGAACAATTTTACCTCAAAATAAACAGATTTCTTTTTCCTGGTTTCAGCTTATATTAAGATTTATAGATACTTTTATAAAAGGTATGTAAAAGGACTTAAAGGTAGTATAAGACAAGAGTTAACATAAAATTCTACTTACTTCTGCAACAGGGCAATCCAAATACTAAACAGTAAAGAGTAGACTTTAAAAAGTATCTTTTCCCTGCAGGTCAGACTTAGTTACTGGTTCCTTACCTATTAAAATAAGTGATTTCTTCTTATCTGAGTCCAGAAATATGGGACACTTTTTTAAACTGTCAAATCAATAAACTGAGAATTTTTTAAAAAATTATAATCAGCATTTAACATATAAAGAGCACAATCTTATTTCTCATATAGAAATGAAAATATATATATATAGGCATAAACTGAACTCTCCAAACCTAACTCATACATATATGCATAGAAAGTAAGATAACGAAACATTATCCTTTATGTCATGTTGTTGTTATGTGCCATCGAATCAACTACGACTCACAGTGACCCTATGCAAAATAGCTCTGAACTCTGCCCTATCCTGAGACAATCTCTGTGTCTCTGACACACCTACCCTCATTACTCCACTTACTGTGTCAATCATCTCATCTGGGGTCTTCCTCCCCTGCACTGTCCCTCGACCCTTTCAAGCATGATACCCTTCTCCAAAACTAGTCCCTCCTGGCTACATACACAAAGAATGTGAGACAGAGTCTTAAAATCACTGTCTCTGAGGAGCAGCTGGGTTTCACCCTCTTCAGGACAGATTTGTTTCCTTGGCAGTCCATGGTATGTTCAAAGAGTTGTATGCAATCAGAAATCCCGTTTATGCAAAGAATGAGTACTTTGCAGCATGGACTCATCAAAGTTGACCTGTACACGCTATAGAATTGAGAAAAGAATCTTAGAGAAAATAGTTGGAAGGGAAGTAGACTAAAATTGTCCTTGAGATGAGCCACTGAATGCCTACCTTAGCTGAAAGGAATAATCCTCTTATTTCTGAGAGAGAATTGGGTACAGAACTGCGAAGATCTTGGTATTGAGGTTAAGGAATGTGAATTTTAATATGAGAACTTGAAGGATTTTTTATTAGAGGAGTCATGTTATGAAGGAAGTACTTTAGGATTTTTGGATAGGGATGTGTACAACACTCTAATTTTCAGAGAAAGAAAGCAAGTAGCCAAGTTGATGAGAAAGAACCCAGATTTGAAGCAATGAAGGTCAGGATTAAAGGCTCCAAAATGCATGAATTTCTGACTCCTTGAGTTAATCTGAGGTGTCAGAAACGTATTTTCCATTCTATCTGCTACACTTGCAACTTCCTTTTTTAATAACTTCATAGATTTGATGTTGAAAACCTGCATTCTTACTGAGCACAGAATTTGGGGCATATTTTCCCCCAATCTTTTCATACTAAAATACCTAGTCCTTTAATTCCCTGGGTAGAGATTTACTTACACCTCTCACCCTATGAACTAAGTTATGGATAGTATATCCCCAGGATACCTCTCTAACAGAACCACATCTAATCGGTGGAATTTAGTTGACAGTGGAATTTAAGAAGTTGTTCATTGTTTTGTGTTCATTTCCTGGACCCTGGTTAACCAAGGTTGTGTTTTGGGGAGTGAAGCTAATTCTTTCTGTAAACAATCCAAGACACATGAGCTTGCAGGAAGAAATAAGAAGACGCCTACCAGAGGACACATCACATCATATCCTGTTTAATTGCCATTTAGAACAGAACGAGATATTAGAAACTAAAACACTCTGTTTTGCATCTTTCACTCATTAAGCTAGTAGCACGATTTAGAAACAACTAACGATTATACCTAGACCTGCCCTGCTGGGGAAGAGTTAAATGAAAATCTTGGACTTTCACCTAAAGGAGAACCTCACCACCTCACCCCTCCCCAAACAAACAACTACAAAATCAATGAGCAGATGCATCTCCTAGTTAAGAAAGGGACGATTTTCTCTTCTCACCCATACTCTCCCTCCTTTCTTCCCCTTTTCCTCTCTCCCCCTCCCTCCTTCTTACTCTCTCTCTCTCCCATACCCATTGTTTTGCGTCCCCCCCCCTTTTTCTGCTGAGGAATATAATTTTATTACTTGGTTTCACTGAACAAAAGGTTGAGGATGGCATGCGTATTTCTGATCGGTCTTGCTGTTTCTCATATCCTTGAGCTAAAAAAGATCTTTCTCTTCAGGAGCCCAAAGGTGGAGCTGTTGCTGTTGCAAAAGGAGAAAGCCGGCCAGGCCAGCAAACACACGGGAGGCGTGCGCACACACACATACACACCGGGCCTGCACCAGGGAGCAAATCCTGGAGGCCTTGCTTCTGAAACATAAACATTTTCTTTTTGTCTCTCTTTTTTTAATCCTCACAGAGAAATAAAAATAGTGATTACGGCAGATGCATTACTGCCAAATTGTGCAAAATAGAACAAGTATTAAGTGTCTCCTTAACCCCCTTTAATTGTTAATTCCATGCACTTTAGTAGTTTCCAGTATTATCAAAATAACTTCAGGGAAAAAAGGATTCAGATTCATTTGGTTTCATTAATACCACCATCTATCAGCATAATGTCCTATAGATAATGATTGGAGGGTCATTCTCTTTTTCTCTCACACGTCTGATACACTGAAATGCGATCAGAGATAACTTCGTTTCAGTGGAAAGATCTAGACAAACAGGCTTTTCTGTCGCCCCGGAGAGCAGCCCTGCATGGCTACATTTGGTGACCGCTGAGAATATTTCCCAGCGGGTGGCAGTTACCTTTTAGGACCCTAACATGTGTTAGTTGGGTTTTTCTCCCCTATCAATAGCAAGAGAAGAAATGGAATATTTTAGAAAGCCCATTTTATGGAGAGATAAAAACACCCAGAGCTTACTGGTTTGTTTTCTCTCCTCCCAGGATGAATCCATTCTATAGATTCATCCGTTTCCATACATTCAGATTGCTCCTGTTTTATGATTTCGGCTTTTCTACTTCCCACCACAAATCTTTCCCCACCTCCAGTTTCCAATCATTTGCTCCCTCTTCTGTATCCCTAGGACAAAGGTCTTCAAAGATTGATGTCTCGAAAGCCATGGAAGCCAACAATCTGGCTAATTTCCAGATGTTCTCTTTTAGTTTCCAAATATGAATTCACCCGCATCCCTTTAAGGTTTCCTTTCAACTCCGCATTGGCTGAAATAAACAGGGACAAAGTAACCTGAGATGTTTTATGCCACAGAGACAAAAAAGTATTGATCTTTTCTGCCTCTGGAAAAAAGGGTTTCTAATAATTTCCAGATATATTGTAGATTACATTGCTATCTTTAATTAAAACATGACACAGGACAGAATCCAATTATTTACTCTTTTCGACTTGCCCCCCTTTGTCCTAATGGATGCTGACATCCCATTTGCAAATTGGCAGGTGCGTTTTCAGTACCACAATGGGTGTACGTGCCTGTGCGGGCACACACACACACACCTCAGCACACACTTGTGCACACATTAATGTGCTTGAATGCACACACATTTGGGAATTTATTCTTGACTATGCTTCTGGTGACATTTACATGTTGGTTTATGTCAGGTAGTTAAAAATACATGAAAGGCTGAGTTATACCAACCCTGCCTATCACGAAGCAACAGCGATGGCTGAGAAGAGAGTTTCCAAAAAGGGTTTTATTTATGCAGTTTTGGAACCTGAGGAAACAGGACTTTAAGAAGAAGAGGCTAAAGCAAATTGGAGGAAAAAAAAAAAGAAAGACAAGAAATGCCTTGAAAAGCAGAGGATTTCAGATACAGAAATAAAGCAACCTCATCCTATTACCAGCGTACTTGAACTGGCTCGGTTCCGTCCTTTTTTTTATTCTCTCCTGGATGTTTCAAAAGGCGCATCCTGTGACATGTCTCTGGGGCTTTTCCTCTGGTCCAGACCTGGCCTGTGTGCTTTGCTGCCGCCACTGCTGGTCTCAAAGACGTCTCCTCGGCAGCTTTTGCCATCTGGAGCTGTCTGCCTTCAACTCTGCGGAGGAGGCCCTGGCTCCTTGAGCCTGTCATCTCGAAACATATTTATTACTTCCTCGTGCCCTGGCTTCTTGGTGCCACGTTCTTTCTGCTCTTTGATTATTCAGGGCAGAAGTAGTGTTGCTTTACCATCTGAGTTAGTGCTAAAGGGTGCTGTTCGTGTGAAAAGCCCAGCAGTCCCTGAAATGTAGTGTGGGGCTTCTTCCTAGCCAGTCCGGGGAGGAGTCACAGGCTTCTCATAGTACTGGCATCCCTGCAGCTCTGCGGCAGGTTGGCAAGCAGGGACACAGTCTCCTCAGTTTGCTGCCACTGCCCAGGCCACACAAGTCCATCGGTGGCTCTAACACGACTGCTTCTCCCCTTTGCCAGCTTGGTTACATACCCCAATATCTCAGGTGGAGAAGCCGTCAGGTCACTGCTCTCGTAGGCTCCATTCTGTTGCCATGAATTAGCTGATTGCTTCAACGTACACAGAGCTAGTTATGTTAGGAAACACGGAAGGTGACTGTTCTGGAGAACCTTTCCCAACAAAATAGCAGACTTACTGAAGCCTTCCAGACAAGACTGATTGAATCCATCTTGAGATGAAACATCCACTTACACATTTTCATTTTTTAGGAGTCTGGGCCTCGTGACCGAGTCAGTCCTGTGAGGATTCCTCAGGGACTTGTGGTAGATATGTATAAACTTGGAAGTCAAAATTCACCCTGTGATGTCAAGAGTCATATCTCAAAGGCATTAAGCATCATTTGAAACACATATCTACCTCCTAACCCTCTATTTTAACTTTAAACTTTACTTGGCTCAGAATCTTCACTTAGCCCGTTGCTACTTTGATTATGGTTGCCCCCTAATTGATACTATTAAATGAGTGAGGGGTAAAGTGGTGGCCAGATGTGTCCCTCTGCAACATTTGACAGATGCTCTGATATGAGCTGCTGGAATAATGGACAAGGAGGGAGAAAACTCTAAAAGGATTGTAAAGATCAGCTTTGGTTCAAGAAGTATCATTAGTCACGTGCAAAAAAATATTTTAATGTTTTCCATTAGTTCAAAGAACTGCTCAAATACACGCGGATCTCTAAGATTAGTATCCTTATGAGGATTCAACTAAGGCTGAGGAGAGGAAAGAAACTCAGGTTTTTGAGACTCTTAAATGGCAGGCTGAATTAGACACTTTGTGTCAATTATGTTGGTGGGTCTAATAAGATCGTCTCAATGACCATAAAAGGCATGTATTGTGCCATTTTAAACATGCATAGACTGAAGCTCAGGGGTTTAAAGCATGAGACAGATATCCTGGCAGTGGGGAAGGACAGAGAATATGACCCAGTGGTGTAAAAGCAATTCTATGATTAAAGAAACAAAGATTCTTACCACTGGGCCAATTGGCAGCAGCACTCTAGATGGAGAAGAGATTGAGGTTGTTAACAATCTCAGCTTGATTGACTCCACAATCAACATTCTTGGAACCAGCAGTCAAGAATTCAAAAGAAATTTCTCTGGGAAAAGGGTTGTCAGGGATCCCTCAAAAGTACTGCAGAGTAATGATATCAGTCTGGAGACAGGTACTCTGGAGACTCGGAGATAAGTTTGATTCAGGTCATGGTCTTCATGATTACTTGGTATGCATCAGAGAACTGGACAGTGACCAAAGATGACAGAAGAAGAATTGATGCCTTTGAGTTATGGCACTGAAAAAGAGTATTGAACATATGTACTATGGACTGCCAAGAGAAGTAACAAGTTTATCCTGGTGAGAGTGGAAATCAGGCTGCTCCTTCAAGGCAAGGATTTGGAAACTCCATCTGACATATTTTGGGCATGTGGCCAGGAGGGACCAGTCCTCAGAGGAAGACATCATGGTTGGTTGGGTGGAGGGACAGCCCAGGAGAGGAAGACACTGGATGAGATGGTTTGACACAGTAACTGGGATAATAGGGGTAGGTGTGTCAAAGACAGTGAGACTGGCTCAATATAGAGCAGAGTTCAGAGGTATTGTACACAGGGTCACCGTGAGTCACAGGTGACTCTATGATGCACAACAATCACAATGATCAAGGATACCTACTGATTAAAAGCTTCTCTCCTGGTATGCTGTTTAATCAAGCAAGTACCCATAGAGGTCTCTCTTTAAAGAGAAGCCAGAAAATAAATAATGGGCAAAGAATTAAAATCCCAAGAGTATAAAATATGAGCAGTTAGGAAAAGTGAGGCAAAACTGCAGTCAGTGATTCCCACTCGTCCTTCTAAGTTGCAAATCAAACCAGTTGCCACCGAGTCAATGCCAATAGATGGTGACTCTTCACAAGCAGATTTTCAGAAGTCGATACCCAGAACTTTCTTTGTGGTACTGCTGGGTAAACTCCAATCCCTTTCTTCTTGGTCAGCAACTGAATGAGTTAGCTACTTACATTACTCAGCTTCTCCCCTTGGGGTTTCAGGGAACAGAAGTAGAGAAAACTACAAACTCTGGAATCTGCTGGGATCTCTCCACAAAAGATGTGGCTCAGGTTCAGGGCATTTTACAGGAAAATTTTCCCAGTTCACTCTTCAGGGAGCACTTCTTAAAGGGGAATAAAATTAGGTGAGCCCATCCTAGATAATCCTCCCTTAGCAAATAAAGAATTGGTAATTGGTAGGGAAATAAAACGGTAAGTTTCTAACACCCTCCTGGACATAACAGATAGAGTTAGGTTTTCAATGTCATTAAATTTTCACCAAAGACTGAGAGGAAGTGAAGGGCCTAATGTTGAATTATTATTATTTTTTAATCTCTGTTCTCATTCTCTATGCTCTTAAGAAAAAGATGGGTCAATGCCCTCTAAAGGAAAGAAAATAGAAAAAAGTGCAATGAAACACTCAGACAAATAAATAAAACATATGGGAAATATAAATGGTGCTCTCTGAGCAATGGGAAACCCAAACGACCCTTGCTGTTTTGAGATTTATACATCCGCATATCACAGATGCCCTGTTGCTTTATTCATACTGTTAAGGGAGAAATGCAGTCCCTAACCATGAGCACCCATCATTAAATCATTACAGAAGCACTGTTGTTAAAGGGAGAAAGCTTTAAAAAAAAAAAAAGACACGCGCACACAACATCATGTAGTTTTATTTTACCAGAACTTAGGGTGCTTAGATACTTTTCATATTGCCTGGACAGACCTATAGAGGCTTCAAAGAGATTATTTTAAAGAAACAAATACATTCAAATACAATTTGCTATTTCTTTATCCAGTATGCTCATTATTTGGGAACCTGGAACCAGGCAAGTCTGGGAGGGATTCAGGGTAGACAGCTGGATAGGAATGGGAGGCATTTGTTTTATTCCAATATCATATTCCCGGATACAGCCACTACACACGTGACCATTATTTAGGACTGAGGCTCTAGATCAGAAGCCCAAAATACTTGAGTCCTGACATCATCTGAGGTTACTTTGCCGATGATTTGATGAATTGTGCTTTTATCTGAAGGGTTGTTGCCTTCAGAACTGATTTTCATCAAGCTGTTTATAGTATGTCCCAAACAAAGTGAAGACAGATGAGAAAGAAAGAGCTCACTTGCGTTTAAGAAACTCTAGGGAGCTGTGATTTTAGAATTGTCTCATCCTAAAGAAATGGGATCTGCTTATGCCTCAAATTTGCAAAGCAATTATTTGGTTTATGTTGGCAAATAATATAGTGAAGTGTGAAAATCCCGTCTCTTAGTCTTTGTGTGAGCCCACAATAAGACGGTTCATCTTTAGATAGAGATATGTGTAAATTAGCCCAGTGGCAGCACCTTTCACAAAACCATTGAATGTCAGTTCATATTTCACCAGCTAAGGGGAAGTTTGCTAATCAATCATCCCTCTATACTTTCCACATCTCCACTCTGAATTTCAATGGGGCTAGTGTCTTTACTATCCAACTTATTGTCTATTTTGATCCATGACATAGTATAGCTCTTGTATAAACTGGTATAAACCATGCATTTGGATAAACCATGCTGGGGTCCTCGTATTTAAGCTGAGCCCTACGCTCGTCTACGTTTTAGAACTGGGTGACACAGCAGGACTTCGTAAGACGGGCGCTGTTGTTCTGGGTTATAGATTGTGTAGAATGTTGAGTTGTTTTCTTTGATTTAAGCCTCTTGTTTAGTCTCAACAAGACCTCCTGGAGGGTCCTCCGGCCTTTGGCCCTCAGCCCTCATATTATTATGTTTTGTAGGAACATTCTTCTAAGTCGTACAGTACTCTTCTCAATGTTTGCTGCACTGACGTAATCTGAATTTGCTGTGATGCTGAATCTTGTGCCTTTGGGGTGTCATATGCTAAAAATGGTTCCCCACGGTGGACAGTGTTTGGTGGAGCTCCCAGTTTTAAGCCAGGTTTTGAAGCAGGAGTGGCATCTACTTCCTAAACCACATGCTCCTGGAATCTCTATGGACTTGGAGAAATAACAATATAGAAAAGCTTCAGGTCTTTTGTTCATAGAGTCACTAAGAGTTAGGCTCCACTAAATGGCCATCAACAACAACAACAACACCAGCATAAACTAATTACTCATGGTTTAAAATCCAAACTAGAGTGTGTATTTCTCAATAACTGGTACTTTGTCTTAACCTTTTCATTCACTAAACTTTTGCTTTTTAGACAAACCCCTCACACAGTGCTACACAACTTCAGCTCACTCACTCATTCACTTGTCTATATATTCAGTTCAACATAACTGAGTGTCTAATTTATATGCATGTTGAAGACCAATTATCATCATATACATGTGATACTTAATATAATATGTTGTTGTCATTGTTGTATTGTGCTTGGAGCTGACTCTCCAGTGGGTTTAAATCTCACAGGAGGAGTGTGCTCATCTTTCTTTCTTGGGGTAGAGTGTGGATTTGAACAGTCTGCCTTTGAATTGGCAGTGCAACTCCTTACGACTAGTACACCAAATATACAGTCTATATATAAGTGGGGGGAAAAAAGTCTCTACATTTCTAGGATCGATTTGAGTGTCCTCCAATTCGATTAAGAAGAGAGAGAATTCTGGTAAATAACTTTTGTCCACAGTGACAGACAACAACAGAGTCCTCCAAACACTGCCTGAAACTCCAAGTGAAACATGTATCCATCAAGGCTGCCTTTCACACATACAGGTCATTAACCTGGCTGTTGCAGGGTTCTTATGATATTTCCATTCTTTATTAAAAGTATCTTTGTACTCACTTGTGTTTTGAAAGAAAACATGTAAACAAAGTACATGAGCAGTCTTCTTTCTTTCCTAGAAGTGACACAACTTAGCCAGAATTTGGAGGTGTCGTTGACTTTATCTCAAAAGAAGAAATAAGGATATGCAGTTAGGAGAAGAGCTAGGAAGGAAATAGAGGGGTGAGTGCTATAGCTTCTCTGATGGAGACAAGGCAACTGCTGAAAAGGGATACTAGATCCTGGGTCACCTTATTGCATCACTCCCGAGGAGCATTTGTATCAGGGTCCCTGGAATGGTGGCTACTGAAAACATCTAGTGGGGTGACATCAGGCCCAGTATTCATGGCTTTAAAGTGACCATGTTTAACTGCCTACCTCCGATTTGACAGGTGATATCTGGGTGTCAACAATAGGGATGTTTTGAGGTCCCAGGTTTGAAAATCTGTATCCAAAGCAGTGCATTTATTAATGCTTTGAAAATATTTGCAGGATTATCCTTTCATTTGTTATTGCTCTAGGATATTGTTTCTTCTTGGAAAATGTTACTGTTGATGAGCACATTCTTTGTTCTTTAGTATATTGTTTCTTCTTGGAAAATGTTACTGTTGATGAGCACATTCTTTGTTCTTCTATCCCTTAGGTACCACAAATTGAAGAGAGGCCTTGTGTTTGTTACAAAATTTTTGTTGTGCTTTACTTGTTTACCACCTTCCCTGAATTGTGGTTGTTGGCATCATTGTTAGATGTCATTGAGTCAAGTATGACTCATAGTGACACTATGAACAACCTATCTGAAACCTGTTCCATCCTGTGCTATCTTGATCATCTCTGATACACTTGAACCCATTGCTGCAGTCACTGTGTCATTCCATCTCATCAAGGATCTTCCTATCTTTTGCTGACCTTTCCAATCATGATGTCCCTCTCCAACAAATAGCTTCTCCTAGCAACATGCTGAAGTATGTGAGTATGTGAGACAAAGCCTTGTCATGATTACCTCGGAGGAGCACTTTGGTTTCACGTTGTCTAAGATGTATCTGTTTATTCTTTTGGCAGTTCATGGGATATTCAACACTCTACTCCAACACTACAACTCAAAGGCATCAATTTTTTTATATCCTTCTTATTCACTATCCAATTTAAAGAAAATGATTGAAAAGACTATGGCCCTGAATCAGGTGCACCTTAGTTTTCAAACTTATGTCCTTGCTCCTGAGACATATGGAGAGGTGCCTGACAGTAGACTTGCCCGATGCAATATAGCTCTTGATCTCCTTACTTCTGGAGCCTAGGGTGTTGATTGTGGGTCCACGTCAGGTGAACTCGTTAACAGCTTCAATCTTTTCTCCATCTATTTTGATGTTGCGTATCAATCTGGAGGTGAGGATTTTTTTGTCTTTACTTTGTGGCAATTAGGAGTCCTGGTGGTGCAGTGGTTAGAGTACACAGCTGCTAATCAAAATGTTGGCAGTTCATACTTACCAGCTGCTCTGAGATAAAGATTTACAGTTTTAGAAACCCTCCCAGGCAGGTCTCTGGCCTGTAGGGTTGCTGGAAGTTGTAATCCACTTGACAATAGTGAATTTGAATTTTTTTTGGGGGGTTGGTGGGTTTTATTTGTGTGGTTTTTTTTTTCTTTTTATTTGATATTGTGGCAATTAGAGTGCAAAGGTGCCCCGGAGGACTGAAGGTTTGGCAGAATTTTTCTAGTGAACTCAGGGTGCCTACTGCTGGCAGATAGAACCACAACTCATTTTGAAAGCATTCATTTAGGCTAAAAATGATAAATCTGTATTTATCTTCTTAAAATGCTCCCCAGGGGGAGGAAAAAGGAGAAAAGAGCGTGTATTTGGAAAGTGTAGAGACCAGAGAAAAGAAGACAGCACAGTCTGCTTTGCCCAATAATTTATTTTCTTTGATACTTCCCAGTGGGCATTGGGTACATTTCCAGTCTCTGTTTTGAAAGATAAAATGAATATTTTATTTAACCAGCTGTATTCCAGAATATATAACTATCCAAAGCTTCATTGTGTGGAGCCAGAGAGGCTGTTTTACCACATCACACATAAACCAGAAGAAAATGTTTTCCAAACCAAAAAAAAAAACCCACAAAAACACAAAACAAAACAAAAGTGTAGATTGCCTCCCTGGGCATCATGATAGCTGGCACCTTTGACAGTTCTGCCACATTTCTCTCCAATTCTTTCTAGTTAAGTCACTCACAGTCTCTATGAAGATGCTACACATGTGACACATGATCATTCTCCAAAGTTTCAAAACAAGAAGGAATTAGATATTCTGAAAGACCAGCTGAAACAAACAGAGGAACTGTGGATGTTTATGGTGTTTATGCAACATCACAATTTCCCCTCAGTGGATAATCCATTGTTGAAAATAAGTTTAATTAAAATGGAATAATAGTGTATTGACATATACGATTTATATCTGAGTACCCTAAATAAATGATTTTTTTCAAATTAGTGATTTTTTTTGGAAAAGTTAGTCTATTTTAATATCAGCTGAATATTTTATCCTAAAGACTAATGACTAGGCTTTGTTTTGTCTGTTCGTGTTTGTTCTTGATACAGTGCTTACCAAGCTTTAATGTGCATACACATCAGTGTGAGATCAAGCTAAAACTGCAGACTCTGATCTGGAGCAAAGACTGAGATTATGCCTAATAAATTCTTCAAAACTGCTACAGTACCTAATCCATAACAATACCTGCAGCAAGTGCCCCTTTCCTACTAAGAATACTGCTTGACAAGTGGTTGTTGATCGGTGCTATCTCTATCAGACCAAGGGCAGGTGGTTTGATCTACCAGCTATTTCACAACAGAAAGGTGGGTGATGTCCTGTCCTCTGATTTACTGCCACTGAAAACCCGCTGGAATGTCAGCTATGAATCAGTTTTGGTTTGACAGAACATAAAACAACAATAACAACAGGTATTAATAGAAGAAGCCATGATGGCATAAGTTATATGTTGGTCTGATAACCAAAAGGTCAGCAGTTTAAATCCACCAGCTTCTCTGTGGGACAAAGATAACCTATCACTTTCCATTAAGATTTACAGCCTCAGAACTGAAAGGAAGGGAGAGTAATTAGGTTGTTGTTTGATATGTTAATGAAGCAAGACCAACAAAGAGTGTATCTTGAGGTCCAGCATTACAAAAGATCACAGCCTTATTTAAGTCATGTCCTGACTCAACTCATTCTCCTGCTTGGGACACAATTTTCCTTTGGCGAGACATAAGGAGAGAGAAGTAAGGAGAGAGGATGAGAATATCATCACTACCACTATGAAAGAAGAGGCAAAAACACAGCATAGTTTTTGGATACAGGATCCAAAGAAAATTCTTGCCCTTAGAGAATATTGCTACCAAGACACATGGAGCTTTCTAAGGAAGCAAGAAGTTGAATAATGGGGCATTGAATGGTTTAAGACTAGGAAATGTGTACACCAACAGTGTATCTGTTCTCCAAACCTATTTAATCTTCATTAAATACTTTAAGGATTTAAATTATACAAAAAATAATATGACTGCAGGACTGGAGCAAGACTTAGGTTATGCACGTGATACAACCTTGAGTGCAAAAAGTGAAGAAGACGTAAAACAGTAAGTCTTAGCTATAATCCCGAATGCATACAGTTCGAATCCACCAGCTGCTCTGTGGGAGAAGGATGGACATTCTCGTCCTGCGTGATTAACAGCCTCTGAAATCCTGCTGGAGGGTCAGCTGAGTTGACTTTGAGACTCCCCAGTACTCAACAAGAAATATGCTAAAATAAATATGCTAAAAATACCTTCAAAATGGATATCAGCAGTTTGAAAACAAAGATCTTGACAGGAGGACCAATAGACATCATGACAGGGAGCTAATATTGAAATTGCCAAAAATTTAATTTTACTTGGATCCACAATCAGCATTCATGGTAGCAGTGGTCAAGAAACAACTGTGTTGCATTAAGCAAATCTGCGATTAATGATCTCTTTAAAGTGCTAATAAGCAAGAATGTCAGTTTACAGACTAGGTTGTGACTGATCCAAGCTGTGATAGTTTCAATTGCTTTTTATGCCTACGACAATTAGATAATTCATGAAAAAGACTGGAAAAGAATGGAGGCCTTTTAATTTTTGTGTTGGAAAAGAATGTTCTTCTTGTTATATGCCATCCAGTCATGTGCAATTATAGTGACCTTGTTGTTGTTGATTGCCTTGAGTCGTGCATGGCTCAGAGTTACCCTGTGAACAAAAGGCCTGAAGCCTTTCTATAACTATCGACATTTATCAAAGCTCATGGAGTTTCCGGAGGCATATTGTTTAGGAAGTAGATGATAGTCTAAAAGATTAAGTGTTGTCATTTTTACTCTAATGAAATGTAGGAAAGTGTAAGTCATATAGCGTTGTCTGCATACACAGAAGAGATAATCAAGAGAACTCACCTTATGTACAACAATACTTCTGAACTCTGCCCTATTCTGAGCCAATCTCACTGTCTCTGACAAACGTAATCCCATTGCCCCAGTTACCGTGTCAATCCATCTCATACAGGATCTTCTTTTCCTACGCTGTCCCTCCACCTTTCCAAGCATGATGTCTTTCTCTAAGACTGATCCCTCCTGGGAACATGCCCAAAGCATGTGAGACAGAACTTCAAAATCCCTGCCTCCAAAGAGAAACTCGGTCTCACCTTCTCTAAATCAGACCTATTTACTCTCCTGTCAGTTCATGGTACATTCAATATTCATTTCAAGCACCACAACTCAAAGGCATCAATTCTTCTTCTGTCATCCTTAGTCATTGTCCAGCTCTCTGATGCATAGCAAGTAATTGTGAAGACCATGGCTAAAGAATAAGACTCATAAAGGAATAAAAACATTTGTCTGCAAGAACTGTAACAAAAGTGTTCCTAAAAGCAAGGAATGTGAAACTTTGACATATAGCTTGAACTTGTTTACAGGAGGTGTCAGTTCTGAGAAAAAGACATAATTCTAGGAGAAGTATAAGATCAGTGAAAAAGAGGAAGATTATTAATAAAATGTATTAGTACAGTGATTACAATGGGCTTGAACATGATGGAGATCATGAGGGTGTTGTATGTAGGGTAGAGTAAGGTTTTGATCTGTTGCTCATAGGTTATTATGAGTCATAGTTGACTTGACAGCTCCTGAAAACCACAGCAAGTAGACAGATTAAAAACAGAACCTTCCCCTAGAGCTCACAGGCAGGAAAAACCTCCCTTTAGAATTAGTACTCACTATTCAGACCTTTAATCTCCTAAAATATGATAAAAGAAATTCTGTTTGTAAATGTCATCCATTTGGGAGCTCTGGTGGCCTAGTGGCAAGAAGTTTTACTGCATCCCAGAGGTACATGGTTTGAATCCACCAGATGCTCTGCTGGAGAAGGAAGGGCAATCTCCTCCTGTACCAGTCAGATCTTATTTGATGGCGCGCACACACACACACACACACACACACACACATAATAAAATTAAAAAAAGAAGTCATTCATTTAGCAGAACTCCACAGGTGATGTTTAGGGAAAAACCATTATGAAATAGGTAAAAGATACCTTATTGACAGTTTCATTCTTTTCTCCATTTTCATGATGTTGCCTCTTGGTCCAGTAGTAAGAATCTTTGTTTCTAGACATTTAGATGCAATCTCAATGAAAAGACTGAAGTTGTCAACAATGTCGTCTTCTGTGGATACACGATGAGAACCCTTGGTACCAAAAGTCAGAAAATCAGGAGACATATTGCACTAGAAAAGTCTTCAGTTAAAGACTTTTCCAAATTATTGAGAGTAATGATGTCAGTTTGAGGACTAAGGTGTGTCACATTCAGGCCATGGCCTTCCTGATCACTTGCTATGCATTTGAGAGCTGGACAATGAATAAGGATGACAGAAGAAGAATTGATGGCTTTGAGCTGTGGTGTTGGAGAAGAGTGCTTAACATCCACCCTATTGACTGCCAAAAAAAATCCACAGCCAGAATGGTCTTGGGAGGTAAAGATAATGAGGCTTTGCCTCACATACCTCGGGAATATTGGAGAAGGGGTTATTTCTTGGAGAGGTACATGAGATAGAGGGTCTACGAAGGAGAGGAAGACCCTTGGCCAGGTGGATTCACACAGTCACGGCCACAATGGACTCTAAAGTGTCAGGCTCTAATGTGTGAGGATGGCACAGGATAGGACAGGGTTCAGCTCTGTTGTTCATATGAGTCATACTGGACTTGACAGTGTCTAACAACAGTAACAAAAAGGTACCTAACGATTCTACAATCTCAACTCTATTTAACCAAGGAGAACCAGAAAATACAAGTTCAAGAAACGACATGATATAGTAAAAAATAAGAAAGTTATGCCAGATAGACTTGGATCAAACTTAAAGCCATTGCTATCTAAACGTTTTATAACACTTACTTTGAAAAATGACCACAAGTTTTATGTAGCATGAGAGTTTGAACAGTGGTGTCACTGAGGTAATTCATTGTGTCACCATACCCCATGAACATTCTCCTGTACCTGACTGAACTGAATCCTTTGCAATATTATTCATTTTAGTCATTGAATAATATAAGTACAGTAGCAAATTACTTCAACATGGTTTGCATTAGGTTTTTAGAAGATGAACAATAAAATTATTTGTGAAATTGTTTTACATTAAATTTCAACACCCTTAGTGGCCGAGCAGGAGCTTCCCCCCGCCTCTTCATTTTCCTTCCTTTCCTTCAATTACTACTTTATTCTCAAAAAAGCATTACTGATATGCAACAATAAATGAATGAAAATCCAAAGTCTCTTTAAACTTTCATTATAATTAACTAAAAAAATTACTGATGTACAGGTTCATAAACATCAATTACTATAATGTAGCTAAACACCAGAAAATGTCACAAAAGCTACATACATTCCATTAGGTCTCTGAGGCTGTAAATCTTTATGAAAGATGACTGTCTTTCTCCCATGAAACATCAGGTAGATTTGAAATAGCTAATTCTTCTTGGAGAGGGACATCATGCTTGGGAGGTTGGAGGGACTGTGCAGGAGGGGAAGGCCCTCTATGAGGTGGATTGATTCAATGACTGGGGTAATTGGGGTGGGTGTGTCAGAGACAGTGTGACTGGCATAGGACAGAGCAGAGTTTAGGGCTGTTGTATGTAGGGTTGCTATGAGTCGCAAGCGACTCGACAGCACATAACAACAACAACATCCCTTTGATTAGCAGCTGGTTCTATCTGTAATGCGCTGTGGCTCTTTATAACTAGCTACAGATATTTTTATAAGAATAAAGCATTTCTGCTGAAACACTGCACTAACATTTTCAACAGATATTTTAGTGCCACTCCTGACAGTGCCAGCCAGCTCAACTTACCAGCTATTAGTTTATTGACGCTAACCAGGGAAGAGCAAAATCCTACATCTTCTCTACTTGTGGTTTTTTGTAAGATTCAAATGGAAAATTGGCCCTAAAATGCTAGTAGATCTCTTCTTACTTTAATTTCTTCTTTTTGGTTTTTGTTATTTTTATTTTATTTCCCCAGCTTCCTTGGTAGCATATATCCTGATGGTGGTGGTGTTATGTACCTTTGAGTCAGAACTCACGCATACTTGGCTCTACAGCAGGTTTTCAGAGGCTGTAAATCACCTGGGAGGAGATTGTTCATTTTTCTTCCAATTAACAGTTGGTAGATTCAAAACATGTGACTTTGGGCAGCGCAGCTCCTTACTATTAAGCCACCAGCGCCCCTGGCATATGTCCTGGTGGCAAAAAATTCTCCTGTGCAAATGCAGTTTATTGAGGTATAATTTAAACCCATTTCCTTTCCTTTTTCCCAATGGAAATGGAAGACGCTAAGCATCTTCCATGTTGACAAGAGGAAAAAAAGTAGCACTGTTTAATATACTATTTATTTATATTTTTCTATTAATTCTCTCTATAACCCTGAGCTGAGCATATTAACTTTATTCTATAGATCAGAAAACTGATCTTAAACATTTAAATCTCTTTCCCCAGGTTGTAGCTGGTAAAAGGAAATGAGGATTTAACTCAAAATTTTATTCATTTGAAAAATACATAAAGATGAAGCATGTCCACTTTGGTGATCTGTATACTCAATATAGTCCAGGATCAAGGAAGCCTCTTTTGCCATGAATACTATAGAATAGAGAAATCAACTGCCAAGCAATTTTGTTTTGATTTAGTTGAATAAATGTCCTTTAAAAAAACAAAGCAAAACCTGTTAAGCAATGGAAGTCTCTGGGCACAAAGGACTCACTTTTCCACTAAGATGCTACCCTTGCCTATGGGTAGTAATAGGGAAATTATTCTAATATACAGGAAGACATTGAATTGAGCTACTTCTCTGCCCCCTCCATTCCAAAGTTCAGGCTAAAGGGAGGGAACCCCAAAACAACAATACAAATATATTGAAACTTTAGCTCCTCAGTATAGTACCGATCTTTTCAGCTCTCTAATATCGATTTGTGGAGCAGTTAACTGCTCCACAAATTGCTGTCTGTCAGATACTCCTCTAAATCTGAACATTCAGATCAAGACAGACTAGGAAGAAGGATTGGCCACCCACTTCTGAAATAGCAGGCCTCTAAAAACCCTATGCACGACAGAACACACGCAGATTAACAGAAAGGG
>NW_006399826.1:10087349-10164957 GCF_000299155.1 Elephantulus edwardii | reverse complement strand
AGAATTGACGCCTTTGAGCTGTGGTGCTGGAGAAGAGTATTGAATGTACCATGGACTGCTAGGAAAACAAACAGATTCATCCTGGAAAGGGTTAAACCGGTGGGAGGCTCCTTGGAGGAAGGATTCTGAGGCTCCATCTAACATACTTTGGACATGTTGTAAGGAAGGACTAGTTCTTGGAGAGGAACTGGTTATGCTTGGGAGGGTGGAGGGGACAGCACAGGAGGGGAAGGTCCTCTATGAGGTGGATTGATTCAGTGACTGGGGTAATCGGGATGGGAGTGTCAGAGGCAGGGCGATTGGCACAGGACAGAGCAGAGTTTAGGGCTATTGTACACAGGGTCACTATGAGCCACAAGTGACTCGACGGCACATAACAACAACAACAACAACAACAACAACAACAATCTTCCATGTCCTTGAAATCCTACACTTTAAAAAAGACCATGGTTCCACTTAGGCTCTGGTAGAGAAATCTGTTGTCTCAGACAGATGACTACATTCTATTATCCTGTATATACTCATTAACTATCTACTTAAGCAATATAATCCTCAAATTTCAAGATTCTTTCATGGGATGCTGGAAATGGAGCTCCTTGTATCTAACTGGAGATGGTGAGTTCAGTTATAGAGTTGCACCAGTATTTTTATTTTCTCTTAGGGGAATCTTCTGTTACAATGAGGTTGACACAATAGAAATAAGTGGGGCATAAAAAGTGAGGCAGATTCAAATTACTCCATCATGAAAGTGATTCATTCAGTGGATTTTCCAATTAGGTTAAACATGTGAAATTATGGTTCCTAGACTATAAGTTTATGAGTCTTCATGGATTATTTTGTCCTCATATTTCCCCCAACTATTATAGACCTATAAAATAGGAAGAAAATAACTCCTAAGCAACCCACTTTTCTAAATACCTCTGAAATAATCTGGTAGTCTGGGGACCACCCTGGATCTCATATGCAATCTTCAATTGTATTTAACTTGATATTAAAATGCTTATCAGTTGCTCGGTTGTGGAGGATATTGTGCCAAATCCTTCTTAATTTCATTTTCCTTATCCCCAGTAGAGATGAAGTATCTCTGTCTCTTTTTTATTTATTCAAATAAAAACTTTATTTTATACTGGTTTACTTACAAAGTTCGCATCCGTCATTTTTTACACGGAATAATTCCAGTTTCCTTTACCCACCCTTTCCTCCTTTCTTCAAAAAGTGGGACCCTATGATTAACCACCTCCCCTTGCCCCCATCCATCTTCACCCTTTTGCTCCCACTCTTACCCCCTTGGATCCTCAAACACGTTCTGCAATAATGGTCTTATGCAGTATTTGCCCTTATGAGGCTGAGTGAGTTTACTTAGCATAATGCTCTCCAGCCCCTCCCAGGTTAGGTAGTAAGTTACAAAATCATTACTCCTGCGTGCTGCATAGTATTCCATTGTGAGAATGTACCATGATTCATCAATCAATTCTATTGTGGTTGGACATTTGACTCGTGCACTAATATTCATAGCAGCACTATTCAGCATCACAAGAACATGGAAACAGCCTAAATCTCTCTTACTGCTGGCATCAGTGTACAATGAGCTCAGTCACAATCTGTTTCATGACTCAGTTGGAGCCCAAGACAAAAGGACAACCCTTCCTAGTGAGCAGGTGATTGCAAAGCTATTGCTAATGAAATTGTGCCAGGAAAATGGAGCTAGCTTGGCTTCTGTGGCTCTACGGGATCAGCTATTTCTCACTAGAGATTTGTTCAGACAATAGTAAGGGAAGAATTGTGAAGATACAAGAAAGTTAAGATTCAGAGAAATAGAAAAATTGTGTAAGAAGAGGTTACCTCGTTTCCTAACATGGATGTGGTGCAGAACGGTCTTAGCAAAAGAAGTCAAAATTACCGCACCTCAGAAATCTCACTCACATCCCAGTGCAGACATAGACGCTGATAAGTGAAAATGGACCTGAGAAGTAAACTGTTAAAGTCTAGGATATTGCTCTGCTGTGACACAAATTTGTTTTAGTCAAATAGTGTTGCTATAACAGAAATATCAAAGGTGGATGGCTTTAACAAACAAATATATTTTCTCAGAGGTTATGAGGCAAGAAATCCAAATTTAGGATGTGAACTAGGGGAAGGGTTCTTTTGTTGTCAGATCTGGTGAAAGGCTCTTTTCCCTTTGAATAACTGTGTACCTGGTAGTCACTGGTGATCTGCATCTATCTTGGCATCAATTTTCCCCTGGAAAAAGGAACTCAGCATGAGAACCTGGGTTCAACAAATGCTCTGTTTCTGACTCGACTTTCTTGGTAGTAGTAGGCTCCTCCTTCTTTCTATGTGTTTTTCTCTTTTTAACTTTTTTTAAGATAAAAGACAGTACAGATAATGGCCCAGGGAAGGACCTATTATATAAAATCAGGGGTGTGACTTCAGAAAATTCACTTACTGCAGATTGGTTGATCACATAAATTCACATTATGGAGTGTGACTACATCTGCATATAACTGACAAACCACTTGGAAACCTAGTCAACTAAGTTTATACATGTTTGAAAGATACAGTTTAATCCAAGAATCACATACCAGTAATTTGTGAATGATTCTGTTCAGACCCTGACTAGTGGTATAGTCGGTAGGGAGTCATAATAGGTGATCCAACCCAAAGGCAGATGGTTTGAATCCACCAGCTGCTCTGTGGAAGAAGGATGTGTCATTTACTCAAGTGTGAATATAGCCTCTGAAAATTTACTGAAGGCTCAACTATGAGTTTTGAATTTATGGCTCTGGTATAGAACTGGTCTTGCTGTGTATCTGCCATATTTCTCTTTATTTTCCTGCTATTTTTAATTATATGAGGCATTTTTGTATAACAAAACCAAAAACTCATTGCCATTATTGATCTCCTTTCATGATGGCCCCACGTGTTACAGAGTAAAATACGGGATATTTTACAACAGGATCAGGTCAGCAGGTATTTCTTTTGGGGGAGCTATTGTGTGGGTTTCAACTATTAACTTTCATATCGTAGCCAATTGTAAACAATCATTCCACCCAGATAGCACCCAGTGACAATCTCAAACTGAAGAAACATTCTGGCCTAACTTGAGATAAGATGATCATTGTTGTTATGTGTTGCTGAGTTGGCCACCACTCATAGTGACATAGTGATAGTAAGAACAGAATGAAACCTTTCCCAATCCTGTGATAACCTCACAACCTTAAGACCATTGGTTTGTCACTGGGTCGTTTCATCTTCTTGATTTTCTTCCTCTGTTTCACTGACTTTGCTTTTCTAAGCATGATGTTGTTCTTCAAGGCCTGGTCCCTCCCAATAACATGCTCAACATCTGGAAGACAAAGTCTCACTTTCCTTACTGCTCAGAAGCCCTCCTGCTGAATGTCTTCCAAGGCAGATTTGAACTGTCCTAAATATGTACATTCATTATTTAAAACAATTGTATTTTTAAATCTTCTTTATTCTTTGTCCAACTTTTACAAGCATTTGAGGCAATGGAGCATCTGATAGTTTGGGTCAGGGATACTACAATCTTTATACTGGAATCCCTGCTCTTTAGCACTTTCAAGAGGTTCTTGGGCAGTATATTTGCACAATATAAGTCTTTGGAATTTTATCATTTCTTCAGCTCTAAAGACGTAACAGGTAAGAGTTGGTGTGCCACTCCAATACCAAGCAATTCAAACCCACCAGTTATTCCATAGGATAAATGTAGGGTATTTCCTTCTTTGCAATAGACGAATCTCTGAAAATTCACTAGAAGGTCACTTATGAGTCACTTGTGACGGGACAGCAATGAAGTAGTAAGTGTACCCCTTTGGGTGTTGACTGTGGATCCAAGCAAATGAGGCCAGTTTTCTGTGTTCTTTTTTTTTTTTTTTCTTTAAAGAGGAAAAAGATATTAGATGGTGCCCCAGAGGAACTCCTGTTCCAAAGAGCAGGGCTTGTCTGTGGTCTCAATGTTAAAGTATACTCCATAATAAAAACCATAGTATTTGACAAGGGAGTAAAGACTTCACAATACCAAACACCTCTATTTTTCTTAGTTTTATAACTTTTTTTTTTCAGATCTCTAGAACAATTATATATTTTAAAATCTGTATGTCTATCCACCATTCTGTCTTCTTTTCTATTTTTTGCCTCGTTGATTGTTGTACCCAGGTTTTATGATGATACCAAGGACCCTGATTTTCTGGCATTTATGCCCCTGTGTAGCGCTTTTTCAGACTGTACCAAGATGGGAGTGGAGATGACTGCTAATAGCTGACCTTTGGTTCCTGGAGAGGTAGGGAGCCTTGAGAGCACAGATTTACAACCAGGGAAGTTAGGTCAGCACCTGGAGATGAGAAAGAAGATTTAGAAAACGGTGACCTTTTGCTAAAAGAAAATTTCTAGTTCCCTACAGGATTTGAACCATGCAGCAAAGACCAAGAAAGTGGAGAAATGAACACTAAATTCATCATACCATGGAGTTTTATGAAAGAGTTAAATATGAGAGAATAGAAAAATAGGTCTTGTGACTAAAATGAATTACTGTCCTTCATTGTATATGTACATGTGTTATACTCAATTATCGAGTGGTAAATATACAGGTGAACACTTATGAGTTTAACTTCAATGACTTGGGTTGATAGAAGGAGAATTGATGCCTTTGAAGTGTGGGACTGAAGAAGAGAATCAAATATGCCATGGACTGCTAGGAGAACAAACAGGTTCATCTTGCAAAGGGTGAAAGCAGGCAAGGATTCTAAAGCTCTGTCTGATGTACTTTTGGCATGATGCATCGAGGACATCATGTTCAGGAGGGTGGAAGGACAGCTCAAGAAAAAAAGACTCTCAATGGAATGGATTGACTCAGTGACTGGGGTAATGGGGGTAGGTGTGTCAGAGACAAAAAGGTTGGCTCAGGATAGAGAAGGGTTCAGAACACAGGGTTGTTATGAGTCCGAAGCAACTTGATGACCCATAACAACAATAACATACAGTTTTATGGGAGAGAATAATCCTTTCTCATTATTTAACATCAGTTCTTGGTCAGGAAAAAGAAATTCAGCCTATATGTCAAAATTCTTTAATTCAAATTCTTTTTTAGGAGTATATAAAATGCCAGTAAGTGGTAATGTTGCTTATATTATAATAGAAGGGTTACTTACTCTACTGCAGGGTAGAAAGACTCCTTTAACATGTCTATAATTCTAGTGAGTAAATAACTACTCAGTATCAGTATACCTTTTGAAATACCTATTTGGTAAATCTATTTGGATGTGTACTTTTTTTTTTTTTTGGATGTGTACTTTTATGTAAGTAAAATAAAATTTTTAAGGAAATACTCTGAAGTTCTTGACTAGTTTTAACATTCCAAAATTCTGTCTCCATGAGGTTATGAATCCTTTAGTCATAGAGTCTTGTTATGGTGATATTATTTTATCTATATACAATTATAGCAAGAAAAATCCCTTCTTCTATCTTTACCCATTGGGTCCTTTGCATGTTGGGCCTAATACAGTGAAAATAGTCTGATGTAAGGAAAGTTCCAGAGTGATCAAAAGGTGTAGAATGTAGGATATTTTTTCCTTAAGTCAAGAGTACAAGTTTGTGTCAAGAGTTCCTATGTTACTAAGGACAGTCTGAAATTTTAAGTGACTTGCACTTAAAAGCATGCAATGCTGTTTCATCCAAGTAAGTGAAATAGATTCAAAGATGAAAGTTCCATTTTTTAATACTGTCACAAATCCAAATTAAGGAGAGGTTTCTGAAAAAGCCTTTGATTATAGATCATAAAATCTCCAGCTTATATCAGACACTGTAAAATTGCTCAGTGACAAATGAAATGCCTATGCACTAAATATATCTCTTAAGCACCTTGCGGTTCGGGTGCGTTTGTCTCCGAGATACAATAGTACTTCTGCGGGTCACAAGTATAAGGCCAGAAATGCTGGTTCTGCTGGTTTGGAATATAACACTTAATGGCCCATTATTTGAGGACATAGAGCAGAGGCTTAGAGCAAATACACAGACTGTATTTCAAGTGGAAACTTCAGAAGCCAATAGACCAGCCATATTTAGAAATAATGATAGACCAGACCCAGCATGCCATGTGTGGTTGAGAAACCACAGGGACCCACCAGGATTCAGCTTTATAACAATAGCTTGCATCTGGGTAGTGTTTTGTAGTGTTTCAAAGAACTTTCACATACAGTATCTCATTTGATCTTCACAGCATCCTTGTGAAGTAGGGAAGGCAGGGATTATTATCCTTATTTTAAAGAAGAGGAAACTGAAACTCAGAGAGGTTAAATGACTTGGCCAAGGTCATCCAGATGACATGCAACAGGATCACAGTATTTGAATACACACCTTCAAGTCCAGTAATTGTTCCATTACAACAAGCAAACAGGGATGGATAATGCCTATTCAGCTGCATTGTTGGGCATTTTTGATACTCAAAGTCTACACCATGGGGTCCCACAGAGGAATGTGGTAGGGATTTGAGAAACAATTTTTTCATTGCCATCTTCAAATTCCAAGAGATGAAACAGGTATATTTTGAATATGATAACAGCTAAATATCTCAGTTGGATTGCCAATGAGAGAAGTTTAAAGTTGGGCTTGGATTTGAAAGGAGAAGAGGAACATAGAACTCTATGGATCTAAGAGTGACAGAAAGAGGGGGGGGAAAGGAGAACATTGATATTAAATAATATATGACACATTCTGAAAATAAACTCCTCAATTCTACTTTCCAATCAAGTCAACACCAGCCTCACCCTTCTGGTCCCTTCTCTATTCATTTTTCTGTGAGCAGTACTTTGTTGGACAGTTTTCTATGTCTTAGCTTCTGAAGAGTCCTACAAGATCTGTTTCCTTTTCCTCATGAATATGTGCAAAACTCAGTTTGTTATTCCCTTTCCCTCCGAGCCACTAAGCCTGTCTGTCACTTTCCTCAAGATCTTCCTCAGCCTCCGTTAAACCAAAGAAAACAATCCATCTAAATGCAATATGTTGTTGTTGTTGTGTACCATCAAGTCAGAATCGGCCCATAGCTGACCCTCCAATGGGTTTTCAGAGGCTGTTAATATTCCAGATTACCCACCCTTCTTCCAAGGAGCAGCTGGTGGTTCCGAACTGCATGCCTTCGGGATTGCAGTGCATAGATGCATCATTCCAGGATATACGCTGGTATTCCATGGAGAAATGCCAAGTTAGCAACCTGGGGACTGACCTACCTGGGGACTAACTCACCTATTCTCACCACGGGGAGAGGCACCACATACAGATCCCAGCAAGTTTTATTATTGCCCCTTGAGCTAAATCTGGACATCAGATTCCTTCTTTTTCCAGCACTATAGGCAGTTGCCAATAATTCATCAAAAGAGGCAGGGGATACGGAATTTATTTGACATCCTTGTTCACTCAAAGGTCTTATGGGCCAAGCATGTTAGAACTTGCCAGTGCACCATTCTCGGCAATATGCTATGGTATCTCACTAACCCTGGGTATGTAGTGTCACTAAGTACTATCTATTAACTTGGTAGGTTAAGATACTCTGCTATAAGGATAGTCAAGTGTTACTTAAAGGATTAGTGAGCTTGACTGGTATTTTTGAGCTGATATTATGGTTGTTGGTGGTGTTGTGGCTTGTCTTCAAGTTGAGCACAATTCATAGCAGCCCTCTGAACAAAAGGCCTAAACCTCCTCTACAACTGTAGACATTTATCAAAGTTCACAGCGTTTCCAGAGGCCTGTTGTTTAGGAAGTGGATGCCACTCCTCGAGTTCCTGATGTTTGGACAGGGACAATTTCAGGGCTAGTGACAGACACGGTTTTCAATAGATACACAACTGCCCGTCTAGGTCAGTAGAAATTGCTCAGTGCAACCACACACCCAGGCCCAGGGTGGTGTGTGCTCTACCCACCATTCTCTAGATATGTCTAGGGCTCTTCCTCAAACAAATCACATTGACTATATAATCCAGAAGCAACAGCTGTTGTAGGTTTTGTCTACGTTGAGCCTCTCCCCTCCTCTTTAGCGTCCACTTCAAACTAGCAAATGCAGAAGCACTCAAAAATAGCTTGCAACCCATGAATGAGTTTAATGTGAGAGTTTGAAAATGCTCTCTGTGAACAATTAAGTCTCTGTGACTCAGATGAGCCTGTCTGAGACTTCTTTCTGTCCTATGATCCAAACGCATGTGATCAAAGTCAAAATGCTAAGCAGGGGTGGGGAGCAAAAGGGATTGTTCCCCCTGACAATCAGGGACTTACTTTTCCTCAGGACTTCTCCAGCTGGCAGAGAAAAAGGACTCCTCCCAAACTGCATTTGTCAAACATGAGAATTTGTTCATAGAAGTGAGGGTGATACTTTGTCTCCTAAGTGTAGGTAGAGGCAAACGGACTCATTAACTTAGTACAATCAGCCTCTGCTCCCATCCTGTTCCTGATGGAGTAAGCTCAGAGGCACCAGACAGTGAGGGTGAGATGATTGATACAAGACTCCAGATTTCACCTTGCAGCCAGGATGGCAAGCTGCAAAGTCCTCCTCAGAGGGCATTAGAAATAGAATTAGTCCTCCCTGCAGGAAGGCAAGGGGCAGGTTTCCCTGCCAGATCGGCTTATGTTACATCTCCGAAGAAATGGTGCTGGAAAGAGGCTCGGAGGTGTTCTCTGTTAAGGCACGAGCAGACACTGAGGAGTGAGGGAAAAGAAATCACTGAAATAAATAAATACATTTTAAAGAGAAATCAACTCAATTGGGCGAAGAACCACCTGAGAACTTGGGTCTCGCTTTTGGGTGGTGACTTGTAGGAGAGCAGGTGAAAGGAGAAGTGTCGCTGGATGAGGTTGTGTGAAGGAACTGAAGTTGCCACACAGCCATTGGATAAACAAGAGAGGGCACTGTTGACACATCTAAAGCAAGTCGAACAAGCTTACGGGCTAAGCTCTGTGAGCCGTTTTCTGGTTCAAAATTTATTAATTCTTATTGTTGTTTGTCTCACCTCCCAATCTATACCCCCCTCCTCTTCCCACCGACATTTCTCTTGGAAGTTTTGCCTGACCCCCGTCAAGCAAGAAACCCTAAAGTAACACTGAGCCGGAGCCTTGGAAAAGATTTAATGGTGATGACAGGGCTGAACATCGAAAGAAAACTAAACCTGGGAGGGGGAAAAGAAAAAAAGAAAACCCACACCATGATAAATTACTTGTTACTAAATGGAATTATTTCAATCAAAAGCATTTTTTTTAAATGAATGAACTTGCTTCTTTGCTTGATTCCAGCTTTAGCAAGAAGATCAAAGAGATTTATGACCTGTGTCTCTTCAAGTCTGATGCCAGAAACGAACATGTTCTCATTAATAGTCATTTTCTCGTCAAAAGAAGGCTTTTATGCAGACAATGTGCATTGCTTTGATAGCTTGGAAAAAAGTGGCTGAAGAATTTTTATTAGAAGTTGGATGGCATGTCTTAGGGGATGATGTGGGGAGGGGGTGTGTGCTGCGCTGTGCTTGTGTGTGTGTGTGTGTGTGTGTGTGTGTGTGTGTGCTCGTGTGTTAAAAGGGAGTGTTTAATTGTTTTCATGTTTCCTAAGTTCCCAACTTCTGTGGTCTATATATTTCAACTTTCTGAATTCTGTCCATTTCATTGAGATGGACTGTGCCGTGATTTGGTGAAACGTTCAACAAACAATGGTAAATACCTAGCCTTTGGGCTCTTTAACTGTAGTGGTATAACAGGATAAAATTTCCTTGGGAATTCACATTTTGCCCATTTTAGTTTGGCTAGTTTCAAGCTGAGCCTCTGCAGGGTAACTCTTCTGGAGACTGAAACAATTATCTGCTGAATTTGAGCACAATTTCAAAAAGCTGAATAATGAAAAAGAAAGAAAGAAAGAAATACAAATCATCTTCCTCTCTCAAGAACAGGATGTTTTGTTCCTCTTCACTGAATGGTTTCTGTTCACTTGTTTATTGAGCTCATTGGCCCCAGTCTATGTCGGAGTGTATGTGTTTAGACACACAGATGAGAAATGATCAAGGAGAAATGTCTAAATATTTCAGTTAAACAATAATTTTTAATTATGGCAAAAATTTAATCTGTAGACCAAATAGGTGGAACATTATATCACCACAGATAAAATATTGACACCTATTTGGGAAATTTCGTTTCTATCCAAAGTGATGACAATGTCACAGTATCATGTCTCTGTGGGTCTCAAGAAACTGCAGGGCAGCTGATAACTGCACATACTTATTAGGAGTGACCTGTGCTCATAGCTACTTTTAAATGAGATATTGCTGGAAAGAACATGGTACCCACTGAATGCTTGTCAAAAGATTATCTTGCCATGCTTTTGTCATATTACACACAGCTAATTTTCTTTTTGAGGGATCTCTGGTGACAGGAGAAGGATGCACAATCTCCACCAGTGTAATTTATTGCCTCCTCCAAGCCCACTGGAGGGTCAGTTATAAGTTGGTTCTGATTTGATAATATTGATCAAGAGACTTTAAAAGAAGTGTCTGGCCACTTTTTGTTCAGTATGCTTTTCTCATCAGCATTTTCATGTGAGAATGTTAGACTAAGGTCTAACACTAACACTTAAGACTAACACTAGTCTTAATTAGTTTAATGTTAGTCTTGGTCCTGAGTCCCTCAGTTCTTTTGTTTCTAGGTGATGTGCATGTCAGGTTACAAACTGAACACTGTTGTTGTTTGGTGCCATTGACTCAAGTAATAACTCATAGCGACCGGATGAACAACAGAGCAGAACCTTGTCCCATTCTGTGCGGTCTTTATGATTTGGTCAAGCCTGTTGTTACAGTCACTGTATTGAAGATCTTCACCTTGTTGAGGTTCTTCCTCTATTTCTCTGACGCTCAATCATTCCCAGGGTGATGTTTTCTTTCCAAAGGCTTCTCTCTCCTGGAAATATGCTGAAAGCACGTGAGAAGGAATTTCCCACCCTTGCCTCTAAGGAGCATCGTGTTTACACTTCTGTCATGACAGTTTTGTTGGTCCTTCTGGCAGTCAATGGAATATTTATTGTTATTCTAGGTGATTTACATGTACCAGCTGCTCAAACGGGAAAGATGGGCAGTCTCCACCTCAAAAGCATTTGTTATAGTTGCTGTGTGCTGTTGAGTCCGAACAGACTCATAGCTGACCCTTCAGCAGGTTCTCAGAGGCAGTAAATCACACAGGAAGAGACTGGCCCTCTTCCTCTTGTGAAGCAATTGGTGGATTCAAACTGCACCTTTGGGATTGCAGTACAGTTTCTTACCACTAGGTCACTAGAGCTGCCTGGAACGCATTTGTTGCTGTTATTATTAAGTGCTGTTGAGTTGAGCACGTCTCATAGTGACCTTTTTAACAACAGATCTGAAACCTCCAGTCCTGTGACATCCTTACAAGCTTTGACACACTTGAGCCCATTGCTGTAGTCACTGTGTCAAGCCATCTGGTTGAGGATTTTTCCTTTCTTGTGCTTCCACATTTCCAAGCATAATGTCCTTCTCCAAGGAATCATCTCTCCTAGCAACATGCCCAAAGAATGTCCAATGAAGCTTTATCATGTTTGTCTCCAAGGAGTTCTCTGGCTATACCTTCTCCAAGACATATCTATTTGTTCTTTTACAGTCCATGGGATATTAAGTACTTTAAAAAACAAACAAACAAAACCAACGATAGCTCAAAGACGTTGTTCATCTTCTATCAGCCTTACTTACTGTTCAGCTCTCTCATGCATAGCAAGTGACTGAGAAGACCATGGCCTGAATCAGGACCACCTTAGTCCTCAAAATTATATCATTGCTCCTCAATAATTTGGAGAGGCCACTAAGTACAGACTTTCACAGTATAATATGGTAAAAAAAAATCCTTATGAGTTGCATTCAAGTCAGCAGCACTGGGCTTTGAATTACATTTGCTATAAAGCAGAATTTTCTCATGGAATTGTCTTGGTTATAATACTTACACAAGCAGATGACCAGGACTCTTTTCCCCATGATATTAATTGATGAATTTGAACCATAAACTGGGTCATAAATAGAATACAAACCTTTCCACCACCCAGGGTTCCAGACAGTTCATACATCAAACCAAACACATTGTCATTGAGTTTCTTACTCATACAGACCCTGTACCACTAGGTAGAACTGTCTCAGAATATCTCCAAGACTCTAATCTTTATGGAAGCTGACTGCTACATCTTTCTTGAAACAACTGATGGGTTCAAACTGCTGAACTTTGAGTTAGAACATAAGTGCTTTGGCCACTGTACTACTGCCACCCTTAGATGGGTTGAGACACAAACAAAACAGCCCAAACCAAAACCAGTTGTGGCCATGTTCATCCCAAATGCCAGTGATCTTCCTTCTCATGTCAGAGGCTGTACATCTTTACAGGAGGAGAGTGTCCGTAATTTTCCTGTTGAGAGGCTGGTGGACTTGAACAAGAGGCCTTTTGGTCAGCAGTTAACACACACACCACCACAGGTCCTTGGTTAGCTCACAACTCAGATGAAACCTCACTGTCATCATGTTACTCCAACACACAATGAGCCTTCCTCAGGTTTGTGAGGTTATAAACCTTAATGGGAGGAGACTTCCCATCTTTCTCCCAAGGACCACTGGTGGATTTTAGCTGAGGGCCTCCAACTCTCAGGGCTGTGCTGCCTTTTGGTGAGCAGCAGAACACCTGAAGTTTGCCACTTGGATGACTCTTGGTTCATAATTACCTCCTTTCCCAAAACTGTTCCCCCCAAAAAAACTTCTCCAAAAAGTCTGCCACTGCCAGATGGCCAGCTTGATCCCGCTCTCCCACATCTAACTCTAAAGCATCTGTGCTTGTGTGTACATACGTGTCTCAAATAAATCTCTTTCTCTTCACCTCTGTCGTGATAATCTGATTTCATGTCAACACTGTACTTTTTTAATCTGGGCTACAGTAACTTTCCTAACTAGTTTCCCTGTTAATATTCTTAGCCTCTGTGCTCTGTTTCTCATATGATGATCAGAGTAATCTTGTTAAATAATTGCCCGATTATTTTGCAGTTCTCCTTAAAAGCCTTCAGTATTGTCCACTTCCACTCATTTCACCTGCTTTTCATAACCTCTGAGCCACTTGTCTTCTGTTCTGGTGCTCTCTCATGTTTCTGTCCCTGGCTAACTCTGCTTAGCTGGTTTGGCCTCCTTTGAACATACTTCTGAAATTCATTTTTGAATTCAGGGTCATTGCATATGCCATTTCCTTGACTCTTTCCAGGACTGCCACTTTGTCAGCCTTGAGGTACAGGTTTAAAAGATAATTCTTCGGAAAGAACTCTCCCGGACCACCACTAATCGCATCGCTAGTTGCTTCTCAGCTGCTCTTTATTCTTGTGTCCTGTTTTGCTCTTATAACACAATGTCGGAGAATTTTATCCACTTCCTATTCACTCAGTGCCCAGAAGTGCCTGGGACAGGCTGTTGTTGTTCATGGCTGTTGGTTCATAATCAGAACCAATGCATGGTTGACTCTCCAGCAGGTTTTCAGAGGTTACATGAGAGGAGTCTGCCTATCTTTCTCCCAATAGCAGTTGATGGGCTTGAACTGTGTACCTTTGAGTTGACGCAGCAATTCCTCAGCACTGATGGTGAAGCTTCATCTCTCATACTTTGGGCATGTTGCTAAGCAGGGGTTTTTCTTTGGAGAAACACCTCATGCTTGGAAAGGTGGAGGATCAGCAAAAGAGATGAAGACCCCCAAAGAGATAGATTGATAGTGACTGCAGTGATGGACTCAGGTGAGTCAGGCATGACGGGGTTGGCATAGGATCAGACAGGATCAGATCTGTTCTTCACAGGGTTACTATGTGTCAAGTATTCAACAGGACAGCATCTGACAACAACAGACCACCAGAGGTCCCCAGTGAATGAATACAACTTTCAAAAGCAATGAAATGGTTATATTTAAGGGTAGGCTTATAAAGGGAACAGGCTCTTAATAACCTGGAAATGATTCTCTCTTTGCTGCACGTGTAACAGTTTTAATGGGCTTTGGATACTTTAAATACTCTTCCCTCGAAGGGGCTCTGGTTGTGTAGTGCAGCAAGCATTGGATGTTAACTAAAACCTCCATGGTGTAGTTTGAGTCCATTTGTTGCTCTTTGGGAGAAAATTGGGCATTCTTTTCCCTAGAGATTTACAGCTTTGAAAATCCAGTGGAAGACTGTATGAACCAGAATTGACTGGATAGCAGTGTATGTTATACCGAGAAGCGTAAGTTTTTGATAGGAGAACAATATTCAGGGAAAGCTGGTATCAACGTATACAGGTAGCAAAACCCAACTAAACAGGTTATCTTTGAGTCAATTTGAACTCATAGCAACCTGGTATGTTGCAGAGTAGAATCGAAGTCTGTAGTGTTTTCGTCAGTGTAATCTTTATAAGAGCAACTTTCTAGGCCTTTCTTCCATGGCACCAATCTTTCAAAAGCCAAATATTTTGTGCCAGCCAGTGATCTCTGCACATGAGAGCAGATATTTGCACTGCTTCATGCATGTCTGTTGTGCTGTTGTTATTATGTGGTGTAGAGTCAAGCAGACTCACAATGACTCTATAAACAACAGGTCTATACCCTCTCTGATCCTGTGCCATTCTTATCTGACACACTTGAGCCCATTGCTGCAGTCACTATGTCAATCCATCTCATTAGGGATCTTCCTTTCTTTCAATGACCCTACATCTTTCCAAGCATGCTGTCTCTTTCCAATGAACATTGGAAATGTCCTCTTAGTGACATGCCCAGAATATGTAAGAGGAAGTTTCTCTAATGTGTATAAAATCCTATTCTTGAAATGATTTAGTGTGTCAGTGCAACTGTTGTATTTCACATATGCTGAAATGAAGCATAGATTCAAACTCCCCATTCTAACATGGCAGGAACAATCAATAAAATAACATTTATTTGGTGGGGCCATAGTTTAGCATCAGCAGTTGCTTCCTTACAGTGGGGACTAAGCCTGTGATTTGTGATGTTTGCCTGAAGATGCAAAGTTCCAGTCCTCAGGGAAATGATATAAGCAGACAATGTTCTCATCCTAAGGGAAATGTTTACCATGCTCAGATGGTAAACAGAGGTTGTAGATTCAGATCCACACAGAAGCACCTTGAAAGAAAGGCCTGGTGATCATGATACCAATTTATGGCAACACTAAATCAGTAGGTCTTGGCTGAAAGCAGAGAGAACCAGAGGAATCTGTGTTTCATTGACTGTGCAAAGGTATTTGACAGTGTGGATTACAACAAAGCGTGGCTGACTCTGAGAAAAATGGGAATCCCAGAACACTTGATTGTGCTTATGTGAAGCCTATACTTGGACCAAGAGGCAGACATCATAACAGAACAATGAAACACTGATTGGTTCAAAATTGGGAAGGGTGTAAGCCAGGGTTGTGTGCTATCTCCACACCTTTTCAGTCTATATGCGGGACAGATCATCTGAGGTGCTAGGCTCTATGAAGAGAAATGTGGCACCAAGAGTACAGGTAGACTGATCAACAATCTGTGTTATGTAGATGACACAACCTTGCTTGCCGAAACTGAGGAGGACCTGAAGTGCTTGCTGCAGCAAGTCAAGGATTGCAGCCTTTAATATGGATTGAAGTTCAACATTAAGAAAACAAAGATTCCCACCACTGGGCCGATTGGCAGCATCATGATAGATGGTGAAGAGATTAAGATTATTAATAGCTTTAGTTTGCTTGGCTCCATAATCAACACTCTTGGTACAAGCAGATAGGAATTAAAAAGTAAATTGTGTTGAGAAAGTCTGCTGTCAGAGACCTCTCCAAAGTACTGAAGAGCAACGATGTCATTCTAGAGAATAAAGTGCACCTGATAGAGGCCATGGTCTTTACAATTACTTAGTATGCATCAGAAATCTGAGCAATGACTAAGGATGATAAAAGGAGAATTGATGCCTTTGAGCTGTGGTGCTAGAGAAGAATATACCATGGACTGCTAGGAGAACAAACAAGTTCATCTAGAGAGGATGAGACCAAGCAACCCCTTGGAGGCAAGAATTCTGAAGCTTGTCTGACATACTTTGGACATGTTGCAAGGTGGCATCCCTTGGAGAGGGACATCATGCTTGGGAGGGTGGAGCGACAGCGCAGGAGAGGAAGACCCTGGATGAGATGGATTGATTCTGTGACTGGAGTAATGGGGGTAGAAGTGTCAGAGACAATAAAATTGGCACAGGACAGAGCAGGGTTTAGGGCTGTTGTACATAGGGTTGCTATGAGTTGTAGATCTCTTGATGGCACATAACAACAACAACAACAACAACAGAGTGTATCTATCAGAGCTCACTGATTTTCCTGAAGCAGATTGTCAACCCCTTTGTCCCAGACACTTCTAGGCACACTCAAAGTATAAATATTTTGTTAACAGCTGAGCACTTTAACCTTTTATGCTATCTGTTGTTGTTGAGTACCATTGAATTGACCCGCCAGCAGGTTTTCAGAGGCTTCTAATCGTATGAGAGGAGATTGTCCACCCTTCTCTCGTTTTGGCTATCTAGGTACTCCCAAATTCTCATCATGCTTTGACACAAATCACATCCTTCACCTACTCCTTGAAGACAGCAAGCCTTTTCTGATTCTTTCCTTCTAGAATTAAAAGCTTTCTCAGTTGAATTTCTATAAAACAATTATGTGTACAGTGCAATCGACATTTAATCACGTACTGCCTTTTGACATGTCTTTTACTGTTATCTTGAACTCTTATTTGCATTTTGAACTATTATTTCCATTTACTTATCACAAAATTATTAAAATTAAATTTTGAATCTTAGTAGCAAGGTTCGTGACTGATTTTGATCTTGGAATGTTCTTAGTGTTTTTGCAAGAATTATTTGAAAAATGGTAGATTTCCTTTGTTTGAGGCTCTGTGGTCTTAAAATTCTTGCTTAATTTCTTGCATCCAAAATCTAGTAGGTAGGATTATGTTACAGACTCTCTTGACTCTTTTTATATCAGAAAGACAGCTAGCTCTTTTTCAAGGTGAAGGGCTATTTTCTTGTTTTATTTTTTTAATTTAGTTTTTGTTTTTTCCACTTCTTTTATTCTTTTTGGATCTGAATGATAATGATCTGTAGTAGGACTACACAGGGAGGAAATTCAGGAGTTGTGCCCTGTGTCCGTGACCAGGTGTGCCTTGGGATTATTTAGCAGTTCTGGACTTCCTTATTTTCCTAATTGCAATTTAACTTTCCTGTTTATCGTTATTAATTTTTGTCAGGACCAAGCCTTAGAACTCATTTTTCTAATTGAACTCTATGGAGAGAACCCAGATATATGGAATCAGAATCTCCCTTTTACCAGATTCTTATCTGTATGTACAGGAGCTCTGATGGCATAGGCCATAGAAAGTTGTGATGGAAACCTGAAGGTCAAGTATCTCTGGGGGTTCAAATACACCAGCTACTCCATAGAAAGATGAGTAATTTCCCCATATAATTTACAGACTCCAAAACCCCAAAGTGGGGTTCAGCTATGAGTAGGTTTTGACTAGATAATAGGGAATTTTTTAAGATGTATTCTGATTAAGGATGACAGAAAAAGGATTGATATCTTTGAGCTGTGGTGCTGGAGAAGAGTCTTGAATATAACATGGACTGTCAAGAAAAGAAATAGGTCTGTCTTGGAGATGGTGAAACCAAATTTCTCCTTGAAGGCTAGGATTTTGAAGCTCCATCTCAAATAGTTTGGGCATGTGGCCAGGTGTGACAGGTCCCTGGAGAAGGACAGTTCATGCTTGGAAGGATGGAGAGACAGCACAGGAGAGGATGACTTCAGTTGAGATAGATTGATACAGTAATTGGGGCAATGGGGGTAGATGTGTCAGAGTCAATGAGAATGGCTTAGGATAGAGCAGGTTTCAGAGCTGTTGTACGGTTTCTATGAGTTGCAGGTGTCTCAATGACAGATAACAACAATAATAACATTCAAGGAGAACCTCTGATATTACAGTCTTTAGCAAGTTGTGCAGCTAATCTAAATACTGTTGGGCTTTAGCAGTTCAAATCTACCTATAGATTTTTGGGAGATAAATGAGTGAGTTTTTCCTGTTGCAAATTACAGCTTCGGAAACTGAAGGTCTCTAAGAATTGGAGCCCACTTGTTGGCACTGGGTTTTATGTATATATAAAAAACACCCGGGGCATTAGTTAAGCTATAGATTTTTATTTAGTGTCTATGGGAAAGAAATGTAAATTCTCTCCAGAGAGGTTGATTGAACCAGGATGAAGCTATTAATTGTTGTTGCTAAATGCCACTGAGTTGACTATGACCCATAGTGACCCTATCAACGAAGGATCTGAACTGTGCCTACCTTGTATCATCCTCAAAATCTCTGGCATACTAGAACCTACTCTTTAGTTGCCCTAAGCAAAACACATGAAACTGAAGGGCAAGTTTTTTCAGGTCTTTCACTACCTGTTCCATTAACAATAACAACGCTAACACACACAGCTCCTTTGCCAGGTGTGTTTCATTGTCTCACCTAATAGCTGAGAAACCAGGCACTGCAAGATGGCCTCACCTAGGATGTCAATGTCAAAACGTCAGGAGCTGGACACAGATAGGGGGAAACAGACAAAAGATGGCAGTGGGCGAGGCATTTCGAGAAACAGGAGGAATTCAGTGGTGTGGCTCCAGCAGCCTCTAATTTTAAGTTAAGTGTTCTCCTCACATTTCATCTCTTTGGTTTTCATGCCCCGACCCCTTTTAGGGTCCTCTGGTTAGGATTTGTTCAAGCAGTCGGATTTGACAGACGATGTTCAGCCGGGCTATAGAAAGAAAGGCACGTGAGAAGGTTTGCTATATAATGGCAAGAAATTACAGAGCAGCAATATTCAGTGTGATGCAGCACAAAATCCTGTCAGAGCTGAACCAGTGCGGCAGACCAGAGCCCTTTTGGGCTGTGTGTGGGGCGGCCACCGGGCCACCTTTGGTGATAACGTTGCTAGGATATGAACTCCAAACACACTGTTTGTGTGAAAGTCAGATTTCATGTATAGCGGTGAGGAGGAGGGGAGGGGAAACAGAAGAAAAGAAAAGATAGAAAGAAAGAAAAGTCAGGAAAACAGTCAGTCCCTGGTGCTTTTCCTGGGCATTAGAGCCACAGGGATGACATCACCAGCAGCCTATCAGAGTGCTCCAGCTTTGTTCAGGTTCCAAAGCCATGTCATCATCGCTGATGTAGCCCAGAAATGAAAATAGCACCATCTCTAAATACACAACAATGAGAGCCCAACACCGCTTTAAAGGATGAGAGAACCAAGGGGGTGGGGGGAGAGGAATCTGAAATCACAAAGTCTTCCTTTCATGAAGTGTGTGAAGCCAGAATTTGCTCCCAAGAGGCACAAACCTGGATACTTCATTTAGTAAGCCAGTCAAAGCTAATGAATACAAAACAGAACCCACCACCAAGTTATTCCAGCTTGCCCCCCACCCGGTGTGGGACAAGGACAGATGCCTTCTTCCTTTTGTGAGAGCAGTCGGATGCTGGCCACTAATAAGAAGGCCCTTTACCGGTTTGGGATCACACGAGTGTAATAGGACTCACCAGCAAGGTGGGCAAGTCGCTGTCATTGTTGATACGTTTCACTTAGCTAAAAGCATAGTTTACAGTTGTTGAAGTTTGATTGATCTGTTGATAAACAGTAATGTTTTCCAGTTGACAATTTCTCCATGTTAATTTCTTTGACGCTGGCAGACCTGCCTGGCAGGGCCCTATAAATAGTATCAGTGTCATCATCCTTTTTAAGTTATTAATGAGCCATCGTGTTTCAAGGGGCCGGGATCTGGGGACAGGTTGTGCTTGACTGCAGTTTTTGACATTGATACGTTAGCATTTGGAACTTGGTTGAGAGGAGAACATGATTGGGGGGAAGAAATCAGCCCTGGCCAAATACATCGATAATAAAAGAGAGTTGTTTATAATTAGTACTAATTAAACTTTGGAGAGATAGGAACGGAGTAGCAGGCCCCTCTCCACAGCATGTCCTTGATGCTGGGGCACAGGGCTGCCTGTCCCCACCTCAGCTGCAGCTGCCCTCTGCTTTCTTTGCTACTTCTCTCTCCCCATACCCTGTTATCACTGAGATAAATGAATGCCTGACTCTGGAAATCAGCTTTGGCTCAGACTGTTCTGTCTGCCAACTGGTGACAGGGGACCAGAGCAGACTTCTCCAATTAGCAGAGTCCCCCATCAGGCAGCTGGACGCACTGTGTGTGTGCTTGCGGACAGCGCACTGCAGCAGCCGAGCCGCCGACTGGAGGCCTCCTGCACTGATCAATTCGAGTCTAAAAGCAAGACAGACAGGTGGACAAGGTAGCACTCTACAGTTTGACAGCATACTCCCAAACCGCTGCCCCTCACCCCTTTGAGGTGAATCAAATGAGCACCAAAGAAAGTGCACAGCAACTGTGGCAAAGATGACTTGTGTCTCCGCTTCCTAAGGGGTATCAATACAGATAGCATGTCTGACCAAGCTGGGTTTGTTATTACAACTCAGATCTTCCTTTAGTCTTGAGATTTTGCATTACATGGAGATGATCATAAGACTCTTGGCTGGTCCAAATTTTCTATTTAAATGTTTGCATCAGAACCTTTCATTTATTTTTTGACAAGTAACAACAAATTGATCCCATTCACAGCAGCCATAGAGGACAGAGTAGAACACCCCATCAAGTTTCCCAGAACACATTTCAAGGAGGAGATTGCTGGATCTTTTCTCCAATGGAGCAGCAGGAGGGTTGAAATGAATAACCTTCATGTTAGTAACCAAGCATTCAATCATTTTGCTGTAAGCACTTTTAAGCTGTTTTCTAACCATTTGATTGTCCTTCGCTTTATATGATTCATTTATAATTACATTTACCCATTTCCTTCAGTCTACTCCAAAATCCTCTCCAAAGTGCTTAAGAGCAAGGATATTAGTTTGAAGACTAGGGTGCACCTCTTCTAAACTATGATCTTTTCAATTACTTTTTAATTTAGTTGTTATGCAGCTAAAAGTTGGACAATGAGTAAGGATGGCAGAAGAAGAAACAATGCCTTTAAATGGCTGGAGAAGAACACTGAGTGTCTCACAGACTACCAAAAGGACCAATAGAAAATGTCCTGGAAAATGTACAGCCACAGTACTCCCTGGAGGCAAGTGAAGCTTCCTCTCAGATACTTGGTGTGCTCTTAGGAGGGACTAGTCGTCTGAAAAAGAAATTAAGCTTGGGAATGTCAAGGGTCAGCAAAGGAAGGGAAGAGCCTCAATGAGATGTCCTGCCACAGAGACTGTGAGCATGGGCTCAAGTATGGCAGAGATGGTGAGGTTGACACAGGATAGGGGAGCATTCTGATCCATTATTTATAGAGTCTCTATGAGTCTTAGTTGACTTGAGAGCACTTAACAACAAAAACAACTTCAGAAATTGTTTTCGGATTCCTGACTCATAAATAAATACTTCTCCCCTTTAATTTTAAAAACCAGTAACTTGATGACTATCCTTAACAAATGTATCACATTTGGAAGATATTTCTGAGGAACAACAGAAGCCAATGGTTTAGCATCTTAATCCCAATATGTGAGTACAGCTACAGAGGCAAGAATTTATACACTTAGTGCCCACTAAGAAGCCCAGGTGGTTCAGTGGATAATATAGTCAACTGACAACTGAGTGTTTTATAGTTCAAGTTCACCAGTCATTCTCCATGAGGTAATGATGGGCAGCTTCCTCCTATTAAGATTTATCATCTCAGTTGTCCTTTAAAAGGGTAGAAATTAGTTGGAACTGATTTGACCTGACAGCATAACAACAACAGCCAAAAAGTTTTGTAGATAATTTGAGTCAGCACCTTTATCCAAAACAACAACTTCAAGTATATATTTAACACCCATAAAATAGGACCTAAGAAACAATTGTCTAAATGTGATCATCTTAATTATATTTAAAAGCTTTGAAATATGTTTTTTAAAAGAAAATAAATGTTACTAATCTTTTATTCAGATAAAGCTTCATGTTTCAGGCATGTTGCTAGAAGGGACTGTTCCTTGAACATTATACTGTGAAAGAGAGTAAGACCCTCAACCGGTTAGACTGACACAGTGACTGCTGTCGTGGTCTCAAGCGTGTCAGAAAGTGTTAATATGACACAGGATAGGACAGGGTTCAGATTTGTTGTTCATAGGGATACTATGGGTCATACTCAACTCAACAGCACCTGACAACAACAATATTTTATTCATAGGTACAATTAAAACTTGTTTAAGGATACTGAGAATTTATAAGAAAGTTTTAGGCATTTAAAGAACAAACTCAAGTTAATGGAAATCAGTATATTCAAACATTATAGAACAATCTCTAATAAGGAGACCTGGTGGAAGATTAAATATGATTCTAAAACAGTACCAGTTGGGAGAACACAAGGAAGAAGGAGGAGAAAATTGTGTCCATTTTTCTCAAGTGAATTCTGAAATCCTTGTCAAGGCATTTCAACAATAAGCGTTACCGACATGTCTCAGTAGGGAGAGCCTAACATGTACAACTGTTAGCCTTCTCACAAATACACCTTTAAATCCCTGGAATATAAAAAACTTTTTCCAACAGGGTGAGAAGAAAACCCACAGATTAGGAACAAACATTTGGTAATACCATCTCAGAAAAAAGTGGGGCCCTGAGGACACCCTGGGCACACAGTTGCAGAGTGAGCAGGCTGTGCCCCACCAGGAGGATGGTGCTCCTGACCCATAAGGCCCAGTTGGGCCTAAAGAGTAAGCTCATTGTTCTTCCTCTACCCCCGTAGTCTCTGTACAACCTACCCCAGGAGCCACGACATCCAAGCCAGGCCAAGAGCAGCACTGCCAGTTCTTTAACCAGCAGTTGGTGAAGCCAGAATCCAAGTCGGGATCCATTTTTTAAAAAGCTTCAATTAGATAATAATAATTACAGTAATGATATATCAGAGTCTAACCCAAGTGCTTGCTTGCAAAACTGTTTTGCATGGGGCTCTAGTGCAAAGTCTTGCCCAGCAGTAACCTACATCTTTTCAAAAGGGAGGACACCTCTGAACCCCTTCATCACAATGGCTAGGAGACCTTGCCTTGTAACAGGGACCATTTGGCCCAGGACATTGTTAATCTGTATCTTTAGCCAGAGAAAAATGGTTATAAAGAGTTTAACTGGCACAGCTTGGCAGTGAGAAACATAGGGCAAAACTAGAAATGAAATCTGAAGACAAAAGAAAAGACAGGAAGGAAAACAAAAACCATACCTAAACATGAATATCAGAAGCAATTCTAAAACTTGCTATGAAGCACATAAAGCCAAATAAAGAAATGGTGAGGCAAAAGAACTGTAGAGATTTTAAAAAGCATTTCGATAAAACAAATCCAGGTTTTATAATGAACTGTGCAAAGACCTGGAGTTAGAAAACCATGAAGGAAAGAACATGCTCAGCATTTTCAAGCTGAAAAACGGGAAGAAAAAATTCAAGCCTCAAGTTACAAGTTACAAGACTGAATTTTCCATGGGCATAAAATTTAATAACACAAGAAGCTTCAAAAGAAGATGAAAGAAATACACAGGGTCATTATAAAAAAAAAAAAAAGACCCAACCTTTGGTCAATAGTCAGGAGATAGTACATGATCAAGAAGGAAGACCTCTATATCTCTATAATAAAAGCGCTAGAGTAAATTAAGTCTCCAGGAATTGATGAAATACTAATTTATGCATTTCAACAAATAGATGCAACTCTGTACATATTTTCTTGTCAGCTTTACTATGCCGAGAAATTTGGAAGACAGTAAATTGGCCAACTGACTAGAAGGAATCCATATTTGTGTTGATTTGAGAAAAAGGTAATTTATATACTCATCAATTGAGGTAAGAATATTTGGGGGAGAGCTGCCTGGCTCACTGATTGGAAGAGATCCATACTTGTTCCCATTCCTAAGAAGGGTGACCCAATAGAATGTAGAAATTAAGGAACAGTATCATGTGATCAAGAGCCTATAATAATGAAGGAGGAAGTTCAAGCTGCTCAGAAGGAATTGGCAAAAGACAAGGTCCCAGGAATTGATCAAATACCAATTGACATATTTCAGCAAACAAATGCTGCCCTGGACACAGTCACCAGATTATACCAAGAAATCTGGAAGACAACCACCAGACCAACTGCCTGAAAGACATCTGTATTTATTCCCATTTTTTAAAAAAAGTGTGACCAAACTGAGTGTGGAAATTATCAAACAGTATCAGTAGTATTACATGCAAGAATGATCTCGCTGAAGAGTATTCAGAAATGACTGGAACAGTACATCAACAGAGAACTGCCAGTTGTGCAGGTTGGGCTTAGAAGAGGCCATGGCACTAAGGACATCATATCCAAGGTTAGACAGATCTTGGCTGAAAGCAGATAGTACCAGAGGAATGTCTATCTGTGTTTCATTGACTATGAAAAGGCATTTGACTGTGAGGATCACAACAAATTGTGGCTAACCTTGAGAAAAATGGGAATCCCAGAAGACTTAACTGTGCTCATGTGAAACCTATATTTGGACCAGGAAGCAGTAGTTAGAACAGAACTGGGAAACACTACATGGCTCAGGATCAGGAAAGGTGCGTGTCAGGGATGCACCCTATTGTCATACTTTTTTCAGTCTTTATTCAGAAGAGATCATTTGGAAAGTTGGAGTTTATGAGGAGGAATGTGGTGTTAGGATTGAAGGAACATTCATCAACAATGTGCACTATGCAGATGACACAACCTTGCTTGCTGAAAGAGGACAAGAGATGTTTGCTGTAGAAGGTCAAGGACTGTAGTCTTCAAAATGGATTGAAGCTCAATATCAAGAAAATAGAGATTCTCACCACTGGACCAATCAGCAACTTCATGATGGATGGAAGTAAATGAAAGTTGTTGATAACTTCAGCTTGCTTGGTTCCACAATCAACAAACTTGGCACCAGCATTCAGAAATCAAAAGACTAATTACACTCAGAAAGTCGGCTGTCAGGAACTGCTGTAGAGTACGGAAGAGCAACAATATCAGTCTGGAAACTAAGGTTTGCTGGATCCAGGCCATGGTCTTTGTTATTGCTTGCTATGCATCAGAAAGCTGGACAATAACTAAGGATGTTAGAAGAAGAATCGATGCCTTTGCATTTTGGTGCTGGAGGAAAGTGTTGAGCATATCATGGATTGCCAGGAGGACAGAGAGGTCTGATCTAGGGAGAGTAAAACCAGGCTGCTCCCTGAAGGAAAGGAATTTTGAGGCTTCATCTCACATACTTTGGGCATGTGGCCAGGAGAGACCAGTCCTTGGGAGGGGACATCAAGCTTGGAAGGATGGAGGGACAGCACAGGAGAGGAAGACCCAGGATGTGATAGATTGACTCAGTGATGGGAGCAATGAGATTATGTCTGTTAGAGACAATGAGATTGGCTCAGGCTAGGGCAGGTTTCAGAGCTAATGTGCATAGGGTCAATATGAGTTGAAGGCGACTTGATGGCACATGCAAACAATAACATCATTCATATCAAATGAAGGTAGAATATTACTGAAAATCATCCAAAAATGGCTAGAACAGCACATTGACATGGTACTGCTAGAAATTCTAGTGCATTTAGAAGAGGCTGTGGCCCTAAAGATATCATTGCTGATGTCAAGAAGATCCTGGCTGAAAGCAGTGAACACCAGAAGAATGTCTATTTGTGTTTTCTTGACTATGCAAAGACATATTATTGACTGTGTGGATCATAATAAATGACTAACATTGAGAAGAATGGGAATCCTAGAACTCTTACTTATGCTCAATGAAAATCTATATTTGGCTCAAGAAGCTGTTGTCTGAATGGAGCAAGGGCTCATGGCACAGTTTAAAATCAGGAAGGGTGTGCATCAGGATACTCTTTCTCCATAGCTATTCAATCTATATGCTGATAATAATAGTCCATTAAGTTGAACTCTAGGAAAAGGAATGAGGCTTCAGGATCAGAGAAAGTCTCATCAGTGACTTGTTCTATGCAGATGACACAACCTTGGTTGCTGAAAGTTTGGAGGACTTGAATGTTTGCTGCAGAAGATCAAGAACGATAGCTTTTGTTATGGATTGCATCTCAGAATCAAGAAAACCAAGGTCCTTATCCCTGAGCCAATAGATAAGATCATGACTGATGGAGAGGATTGAAGTTGTCAATGATTTCTTTTTGCTTGGATCAACAATCAGCACCTTTGATACCAGAAGTCAGGAGATCAAGAGATATAGTTCATTGGGCAAGTCTGCTATCAGGGAGCTCTCTAAAATACTTAAGAGCAATAATGTAAGTTTGTATAATCAGTGTGCCTGACTCAGATAATGGTCTTTTTAATCACTTGATACATATCTGAGAGCAGACAATGAATAAGGATGCTAGAAGAACAGATGTTTAATAATGGAGAAGAATGCTGAATATCCCAGGGTCTGGCATAAGAATGAAAAGATATGATGTGGGAAAAATTACAGGCAGCGTATTCCTTAAAAGCAAATATGGAGAAGCTTGATTTCTCATACTTTGGATATGTTGTTAGGAGAGGCTGTTCCTCAGAGAACAGCATCGTGCTTGGAAAGATGGAGGTTTAACAAAAGAGAGGTAAACCTTAACAAGATGAATTGACACAATGACTGCAACAAATGGGCTCAGTTGCATCTTGATGGTGGTTTCATCTTGATTGAGGTCAGGCAAGGGAAGTTTCTGGTGTCCTTTCTGTGGTGTGTAGCCTTGAGCCTTAGACTAAGAGTTAAGGGTAGAGCCCTGCTTGAGGGTGTGGATTTAAAATCCTGTAAGGGGAAGGGAATCCTGTAGGGCCCTTAGGCCTACGGCCCTCAGGCCAAATTTATTAATTTTAGAAGAATGTTCTTTAAAAGACACATCAATCATTTGTCTTTTTACTGTACTGAACAACTTGGAGTTGCTGTGATGCTGAACACTATCCCATAGTCGTGTCAAATACCATAATGGTTGCCCATTATGTACAATGGTTGCGTGAGCTTCCAGATTGATTCATGTTGGGAAGCAGGAGTGGCATATACTTCCTAAACTAGGTGCATGTGGAGACTTTACAAGCTCTCTTATAAATGTACAGAAATGATAATCATAGAATAGAGTTCAGGTCTTTTGTGCAAAACTTACTCTGAGTCATATTCAATTCGACAGTAGTTAACCACTGCTAAATGAGACTAGTGCTGTTATATCTGGAGGGACATTCTTCCATTTTGCACACAACTGTCAATGTGCTATATAAGTTAACCCAGGTTTGCTGTGATGCTGAATCTTGTACCACGGGGATATCAAATACCGGAATGGTTTCCAATTGTGGACAATGTTTGGTGGAGCTCCCAGTTGTAAAACAGGTTGGGAAGCAGGAGTAGCATCCACTTCCTGAACCATATGCCTCTGGAAACTCTATGAACTTGGAGAAACAATGATAGCTATGGAAAAGCATTAGGTCTTTTGTTCACAGAGTTGCTATGAGTCGACCTTGACTCGATGGCAATCAACAACAACAAAAACAAAAACTCTCTGGAGGGTCAGCTAGGAGTCAATTCCAACTTGACAGCACAGAACAACAACATGATGTTAAAGAACAAGTGTTAGGAATCATTACAAGATAGAACCATCCTCTGTGATATTTCCTGAATGCAATCAACTGATCAGTCATAAAGAGATTAGAGTAAGATACACCACCTTTCCCGCTCCCCCTCAAGTTTAATATACTTGAATTGAACTTACAGAATAGCACAAAAGGCAGATAACATTAAAAACAAGTACTTGCTTGTAGGAAAACTCTGCTATGAAATTATAGTGAATGGATAGAATCTCTGTTTTAAAAGGCTACTCTCCCTATTTGGTTGCCCTTAATAAGAAATTTACTTGTTTGTTTGGTTTGTGGGTTGTTTTTTTTTTTTAATCCAAATACTGATATTGTTCAGAAAAATCTAGCAGGCTTGTTTGATTGTTATAATGTTGAACTGCTGAAACTTGTTCACTAAAACATTTTTTGACTTGCAATAATGCTATTCTTTTTTTTTAAGTCCCCATATTTATATTAGAAATTCACATACAAATGAAAATGGAAAAATAGCCAATTCCTGATTTCTGCACCCTATTTTTCCACTCGCTATTATATTCTTAGGTGCATTTGACCCATTGAGGGTGGTGGTGGGGAATACTGTTCAAGAGCTCCTCATAACAGGAAGCTGAGATTTTTTTTTTTCTTATAAAGAATAAAATATTCCCTACTATTGTGTATTTTTAAGCTTTCTCCACATATGCAGCATGCTAGCTGGGTGTCATTTGCATAATTGTTACATGTTTACATGGATAGCACACAAGATGGTGTTTTCAAAGAGGCCAACCCAATAGCCTTACTTGTCTCCTATAAAGCACCATTAGCAGTGCTCTGAAAGCACAGATCTGTTTTGAAGTCCTGAGAATTTTCTCACATCAGAAGCTGGAAGGGAAATTTATAAATCAGAGGTTCAATGTTCTAATAACCCTTAATTATAGAGTGCCACAGGACCAAGACTTTCTTCATCCCTCCAGTAGAGGGTGTGCTCTTTCAAATGGCTTTTGCAGCCAGTTAGTTAGATTTCTGGGTAAATGCTTTCTCACTGGTGGATTGACCAGCAATTGGCTTTGTAAGAACCATGAGATAGAGACATCTTCACTCGCCTCTCTTCTTCACTGGATGGAGCTGAGGGCGCTAGAGGAAACATAGGCTTTGGAGAGTCACAGCCAATGAAACATTTTTAATTAAATCACAATCTAATATATGACATGTTGTTGTTATGTGCTGTCAAGTCACTTGTGACCCATAGTGACCCTATGTACGGCAGCTCTGAACCCTACACTGTCCTGAGCCAGTCTCACTAATTCCACAAACCAACTCCCATTGCCCCAGATAAGAGAAGTTTATCTGGGTTGTGGCCTGTGTCATCTTTTACCTTAGAATGACATTTATTCTTTTATTCCAAGGTGCTGGCTTGCATGGTCAAACTCTTAGATCCATGAAAAATTGATATCTGAATACATGGACTTCCAAAGAATGTCAGGTCTGTAGATGTTGAAAGGAGATAAGGACTTTTCTACAGAGCCAACACAGAGAAAAAGTCTTCCCTAGAGCCGGTATCCTAAATTTGGATTTTAATTGTTTGTACGAAAATAAATTTCTATTTCTTAAGGTCATTCACTTTTAGTATGTGAGATAAACAGCGTTTTTGCTGTGTATCGTCAAGTCAGAGCCAACTCATAGCTGACCCTCCAGCGAGTTTTCAGAGAAGTGAGTTGCACAGGAAAAGATTGGCCATCCTTCTTCCATGAAGATGTTTCTTCAGAAGTTATCAATCCTGCCCCACCACCTTAATAATAATTAATAAATAATAACTAATATAAAAAGTATCATCACATATCATTTTTTATCAGTAAAATAATTTTCTTGCATTTTAGCCTTAGCCAATTTAGTTATTGATGCACACAATTAACCAAAAATTGCATCATCATGATTATCAAAGAAAGAGACAGCTATAGTGACTTAATTATCTTACTTGTAGTAGAAAAAAGGTTTTAGAGTGTTTAGAATTTGTTGTTGTTGTTATGTGCCGTCGAGTCACTTGTGACTCATAGCGACCCTATGTACAAGAGCCCTAAACCCTGCTCTATCCTGTGCCAATCGCACTGCCTCTGACACACCCATCCCGATTCCCCAGCCACTGAATCAATTCACCTCATAGAGGGTCTTCCCCTCCTGTGCTGTCCCTCCACCCTCCCAAGCATGATGTCCCTCTCCAAGGACCTTTCCCTCCTTACATGTCCAAAGTATGTCAGACGAAGCCCAGAATCCTTGCCTCCAAGGAGTAGCCTGGCTTAACCCTCTCCAGGATGAATCTGTTTGTTTTCTTGGCAGTCCATGGCACCCTCAATACTCTTCTCCAGCACCATAGCTCAAAGGCATCAATTCTCCTTCTAGCCTCCCTAGTCATTGTCCAAGTCTCTGATGCATAAACAGAATAATAAGTGAATGAACAGCTATTGAAATTATAGCTATCTATTTATGAAGAAGGTCAATATTTTCTGATTAAGAAACTTTAGGAAGATGGGCAAAGGTTTCTGCTAAACATTTTTATTGTGAAAATCAGTACATCTCATTTAATGGCTTTATAGTGTTTGGTATTTAATTCTAATTTGAATTAATCTTTATACATCATCATCATTGTCCTAAGTATTTGTTGAGTACCTAATAGGTAAGTTTTTTGTAAGCTATAAATGTATTTAAAATAATAGTGTTCTGTTTCCAAGTCTGAGTGTAGTCTCTTGTGTAGCAAAGAGGATATCTCCAGAAATTTTACGTAAATGTGGAAAAAGATTCATGGAGAATCTAATTACAGAATGATCGGCTAATTCCTATTGCTTGTTTTAGCTATTAAGTTCTCCACACAGACTTAAAGGTGTTTTAATGAATACCCTGCCAGGATTTCAGTGTAACGAGATTTGTATTAAAACCTTATAAGGAGAGTCCTGAATAGGAAGGTTGCTGCCATTCATTCTGATTACATGTCCAGAACACAAAGAAAAGAGAAGAAAGGTCTTGATTTCTAGTCTAGCAATTTTTCTGTGACTTTGATACAATTGCCTCACATGGATGCTGATTGTGAAACTCCCCAAGTTCCAACAGTGTGGACACTGTGTATTATGGGACATGGTTGGCTAGTAGCGTCTTCCATCCTGTGAGCGGCATCTATTTAGAGAGACACTGCCAATGCCCCAGGATAAACAAAGCCTTAAAACCTTCCACTCCAAAATATAAACTGCTTGTTCCCTCAAGCTAAAGCCTTTCTGGAATACTCTACGCTTTATTGATTTCCCTCTTCTCTGAGCTCCCAAAGCTCTTAAAGTCTGTATCACCCCATTAAGAATGCTTTCATATACCATCTTGTACTATTAACTAATTGTTTCATGTGTATTGGCCTTGTTCAATTTGATTGTTCATGCCCCATGGGTAGAAACCCTTCTTCCTCTTCTTACCACCCATCACCAAGAAAATCCTAAGGCTGTAATTGACCCAAATGAACCATTGAAATGCTGGTCAATTGGCTTAATTATCTGAATTAACAAAATGTATCTTAAATTTGGATTACCTCTCCATTTCTGCCTGGGTTTTGCTAGGACAAGGATATAATGAAGGATCAGCAATAAGAAATTAAAACAATACCTTATTATATACTAGACAACTGCCACACAGTCTATACAAAGAAAATATTCACTTATTATCTAAAAATGATTGACTTCCTAAAAAATATTTTGAGGAAGTGAATCTGGATAGGATGATAATTCAAACTTTAAAAAAAATAAACCTGCTATTTCAATGTTTACCTCCTTGAAAAAATCCTATATGCGTTCAGCTCTTCAATATCTAGTAAAATAATCTCTGTATTAAAAGAAAACTTGGTGGCTTGAAACCTCCCAAAAGCTCCAAGGTAGAAAGACCTGGAAATCTGCTCTTACAAAGATTCAACAACTCAACTCATTGCCATGGAGTCAGAACTGACTCATAGCTGATTCCCCAGCACGTTTTTCAGAGGCTGTAAATCACAGTGGAGAAGACTGCCCATCTTCCTTCTGTGTGGTAGCTGGTGGATTAGTACTTCCTGCCTTTGGATTGGTAGTGCAACTCATTATCCACTAGGCCATCATTGCTTCCTAGAAATTGCTTGGGAGGGAGAAGGGAAGCTCTGCTCTGTCTTTTGAGATCTCTGTGACTTGGCATTGACACAGGACGTCTAACATCACCATCATTAATCAGATAATGAAATGATTCAAAGTTATGGCTATGTATTGGGAACATTATGGTAAATTTATGTATAAGAATTTGTACAATTGGGAGTGAGATGTGAAAAGAATCTTCACCATGTGAATAACTCAAGGAAAAAGATTTGAGTTAATTGTTGTTACTGATGTTGTTAGGTGCTGTCAGGTCAATCACCACTCTATGAACAACAGCAACCCTGTGAACATCAAATCTAAGCTTGTGCCATGCTTCTTATCTCTGACATACTTGGACCATTACTGCAGTCACTTTGTCAACCCTCTGGTTGAGGATTTTTCTTTCTTTCTCTGTCCCTCCACCTTTCCAAGCAAGATATCCCTCTCAAAGGAATATCCTCTCCTAGCAACATACCCAAAGTATGTAAGACAAAGCCTTGCTATCTTTGCTTGCAAGGAGCATTCTGGCTGTTCTTTTTCTAAGAAATGACTGTTTATTCTTTTGGATACTCTGTACGCTACTTCAACACCACAACTGAAAGGCATCAATTCTTCTGTCAACCTTATTCATTGTCCAGTTCTCAGACGTATAGAGTAAGTAATAGACTATATCCTGAATCAGTCACACCTTATAAGGCATTCAAACTGGCATAATAGTTCCTCAAGCAATTTGGAGAGATCCATGACATAAAACTTGCCCAATGCAATATATCTCCTCATCTTCTGACTGCTGGTACCAAGGGATTGTGGATCAAAGTAAGATGAAATCATTGATTATTTCAGTCTTTTCTCCATCTGTCATGATGTCCTTTACCAGTCCAGTGTTGAGGATTTTTGTTTCATGGTGTTCAGATGTAATTCACACTGAAGACTGTAATCTTTGTTATTCTGCAGCAAATGTTTCAAGTCCTCTTCACTTATGGAGTATGGATGTAGAAAAAAATGGAAGTTGTAAAGAATAAAATGAAATGCATGAAAATTAACATGACAGGCATTAGTGAACGGAAATGGTCTGGAGTTGACTACTTTGAATTAGAAAATCACTGATCTATTTTGCTAGTTTTTTACAGGATGAAAAACTAACAAGGAATAGTATTACATTCATCTTGGAAAAGACATTTTCAAAATCTATTCTAAAGTACAATGTTGTGAGCAATAGGATATTATCAGTACACATAAAAGGAAGACCTGTAAATATGACTATTTTTCAATGGCTATGCAGATGGGCGGGCTATGTGAATAGGACATGCTGACTTATCCCCCACAGGATTGGCTATCTTCCATTCCACAAGGATGTTGGTTAGTCTCAACAATCTACAGGGACATTGGCTAGTCTTGCCAACAAATTGAAAAGCTCTAGCTTCAAAGAAAAAAAATCTTTCTCTCCTCCCCTTTGGAAAAGGAAGGTGGTCTCCCCAACCGCCTCAAATGCAGGACACACTTAGGGATAGCAGCTGCAGTAATGGCTGAACTGGAGAACTGATGTGGGATGGGACTTTGAGGAGGAGGGGGGAAGCCAGCAGGACTGAAAATTTTGTTGGACAGTTAGAGAGAGAAAAGAATATTGGTAGAAACGAGAATTTAGTTGCAAAATTGGGGAGGGAAGCCAATATCAGCAGGGCTGAGAACTTAGGTATACTTAGAGCCACAAACCTAGAAGCAGAGGTGCCTGTGTGCACATTTTGGGAGCTATCTTGACTGTATTCTGTTGTTAATCTGAATTATAACCTTTTGACTCCCCAATATGGTTCTGTGTGGTCTGTGAGTTATCACACTGGTTTTTTGACTCAGCCAAGCAATAAGCTTGGTGTTGAGATAAATAAAAATAGGCATAGGAACATGGGGTATGTATCTGAACTCATGGGAATTGGTTTTGTGTTATTAATGCTCTGACAGGGATAGTTTTTTCCTATGAAGTTGATAAAGCACAGATATGGTGTTCCCCACATGGCTCTTGCTCTTTTTACAAATATTATCCATACACATACAAGGAAGATCTATTAATATGAATATTATTAAAATATATACACGAGCAATTAAAGCCAAAGAAGAAGAAATTGAGTATTTCTTTTGTAGGGTGCTCTAATGGCCTAGTGGTAATAAGCTGCACTGCAATCCTGAAGACACATGGTTCAAATCCACCAGCTGTTCCATGGAAGAAAGATAGGTAAGCTTTTCCTGTGTGATTAACTGCGTCTGAAAACTAGCTGGAGGGGCAGCTAGTGGTCAGTTCCAACTCGACAGTATTCAACAACAACCAACTTTTGTAGTTCTAAATTGACCAAGTAATCAAACATGATGCATTAATTATTATTAATGACTGAAAAGCAACATTGGAAACAAAAGGAAGGAATGGTAGCTGGAAAGTATTGTCTTGGTAACAGAACTGAGACTGCACATAGAGTGATTGAGTTTTTAAATTAAATGATTAAATTAGTAGGTACTTACAAACTTGTAGCTGGATTGAGTGAGCCACTGCTGTATACTGAGGCATCCATGGATTAATAGTTGTTAGATATTGCTGCTATGTGCCATCAAGTTGAGCACGGTTCGTAGCAATCCTATGAACAGTTGATCTGAACCTTGTTGTTATGTGCTGTCGAGTCGCTTGTGACTCATCGTGACCCTATGTACAACAGCTCTAAACTCTGCTCTATCCTGTGCCAATCTCATTGCCTCTGACACACCCATCCCGATTACCCCAGTCACTGAATCAATCCACCTCATAGAGGGTCTTCCCTTCCTGCGCCGTCCCTCCACTCTGCTCAGCATGATGTCCCTCTCCAAAGACCTGTCTCTCCTTACAACATGTCTAAAGTATGTCAGGCCAAGCCCCAGAATCCTTGCCTCCAAGGAGCAGCCTGGTTTAACCCTCTCTAGGATGAATCTATTTGTTTTCTTGGCAGTCCATGGTACATTCAGTACTCTTCTCCAGCACCACAGCTCAAAGGCATGAACCTTGTACTAGCTGATAATTATATCTAGATATGAAGAAACAAGGAAAAAAAACAGTGTTACTGGTATCCAAGAGAGCTGGACCTATGGAGAAAAGTCTACGCAGTAGACACTGCAGTCATGGATGCCTAACACCATTGGCTGAGATGTGTTTCAGAGGAGGCAGCAACAGGGGTGGGAACTACTTCCAATTTGTGATGCCCTTTAACTTAATTTAAAACTAGTTAACAAGACAGTGGATACTAGTATCTATTCGGTGAACCTCTCACAAAGAAGCGTAAAGAAACTTCCTGTTGTTAAGTACCATTGAATTGAAACTGACTCACAACTGACCCTCCAGAGAGTTTTCAGAGGCAGTAAATCAAGTGGGAAAAGATTGTTCATCTTTCTCCCATGATGAAGTTGAATTCAAGCTGTGTGCCTTTGAGTTAGTAGCTCAACTCCTTACAACTAAGCCACCGGAACTCACTCTAAGGACACTAGAGAATAGTAAATAGGAGAAATGAAGAACAACCAGTACAGTGCATTTCTCTTGACTATAATCATCACGTCTTACATTATGCCATTTCATATGTATGGCTCCTAACAACAGCACAAATATTCATTTGAAAGAGCTCAGGTGGTTTACAATCCGAAGTGTATAGTGGTGTTAACCAAAGGGCCCTGTATCTCAGTTCTTTGATCAGTGGCTGCATCAGTGACTGCGGGGAAAAGGTGGAGAGTTTCCTTCTATTAAGATTTACAGTCCAGGAAATCATGCGGAGGGTTGTTGTGAGTCAGAATAGATTTGATGGCAAGGGCTTTGTGAATAGTCATTTGGACTCTCTGAAAGACTACCTCGTTCGCTTATAGCTGCAAGAGGACTTCCCAGGGGTAGAAACTTACTTTCCTTTTCCTTTGAACAATTCCATGCCTGCACATACCATCCAACAAATAAATCCCTTTCTGATTTGCCTGATCATGGCTCTTTTCATTTGCTCTTTATATTCATACCCAAGTAATAAAATCACTGACTTTGATTCAAGACATCTGATTTCCAGTTGCGTTTATGCTATTTCCTCATTTTCACACCTTTAATCTTTACTTTAGATTTACTATCTAAAACAAAGAATCTATATTCTTTTCCTATTCATACATTTTGGCTGACTATCAGTTATCATATAATTGACTATCTAAAATATATCTTTTTATAAGTTATGTTTGCTTTAGAGTCTCTTTACGAAACAGACAGTGCTTTGCAATTCTTATAGACAACCTATGAATATTTTCAGGATTTTAAACATAGAGTATTTTGTTATTACCAACTGTCACTAGTGTTAAGTCATTTTTATGATGAGGCAAAGATTCTTGGAGGGAGTAGGACTAGAAGGGTTGCTTGAGAAGAAGCTAGATTATAGCAGGTGTTTGAAAAAGAAAAAGCAAATGATCAAAGGACTAGACCCAGCAGCTGATAAGTCAACACTGACTTGTGGTAACTCGGTGAGTCAGAGCAGAATAGTGTCCACAGAGGTTTCAATGATGATTTTTCAGGCATAGATTTTCTGACCTTTCTTTTGAAGTGTCTCTGAGTGAACTTGAGTCTTTAACCTTTCCATAAGTTGCTATTTACACCATCCAGGGATACCCGAACGATAATTATCAGAAGCTAACAATTTGCTGCTACCCAGATTACTTTTGTTAAGGATGATTCTAATTATAATTATCTAATGTCTAACTATCAGCCACTCTGGTTGTATCGTGCAAAAGGAGTTGGACTGTTAATGTAATGTCTGTTCTTCTCTAATAGTTCGAAACCACCATCAATGACTCTCTGGGAGAAAGGTGGGCAATCTCCTGCCATGTGATTCAGAGTTTCAGAAATCTGCAAAGAAGACCAGCTGTAAGTCAATTCAAACTAGATGGCAATGAGAGAGGGATGCTTAAATAGTGCTACTTATCAGTATAGACCAGTCCTGAACACTTCTAAAGACACTCATGCCCAATCATTCTTATGCAAGAGAAGAGATATGAAGCAGAGTATCTAAAACGTCTTTAATAAGCAAGGCTGTAGCTTAATGCAACCTGTAAAAACCTATTTCCCCCTCTCTCCTTGTCCCTAAGTCTTCCTTCCAGAATGTTCCCCTTCTGCCTCTCCACCTTTAACAATTATCCTCATTTTTCAAGATAATTTTGTGTACTATCCCCTCTAGTGATCCTCCCCAATTCACTCCAGTCCTGATTAATCTCTCTTCTAAACGATAAGACTTATTGCTTACAGTGTTCACTGGCTAATTAATCATATACTACTTACTTTGCTTGTATTATTATTTAACTTTTCATGCATACACATTATCTCTCCACCTAAGAAGGGTGTTGCAAAAGTAATTTTACAAGGTCAATTCAATTTAGCGCACTAGAAGAAGTACAACACTCATACTGATAATTCAAAGTTTGGTTGAACAACTGGTGGCTGTACCTGAATGCAGGATTATTTATAACTCTTTGTGATTCAGGGATTCTTAAACAAGATAGCCTTGTAGTTTGATCTTAAAAAGTGGGAAATATCTCTTGTATAATAATTCACTCCTTATGTTCCCAGACTGATGGAAAGAAAGAGAATAGTTTTATCTAAAAAGCAATGGCAAAGTTAGGAGCTATGTAAAGGAAGGTATACGTACCATGGAGGTACCGATTTATGAAAAAGGTGGAGTCAAGGAGTGAATGAGACCTGGGTGTGCACTGCTCGACAGTATGATTCAGTGTGATGTAGAGTTAACTTGTAAATGTATTTGTTGTCCAGAGTCAGTCAGGGATTAAAACTGGTTACGTAGTTATTGCTGTTAACTGCTACCCAGTCAATCTCATAACTCATGCTCAACAGAATTAACTTCCGTTCAGTCTTGTGCTGTTTCCAGGATCCCATTTGGATTACTGCGATCTATAAGATTTTCACTGATTGATTTTTCAGAAGTAAATTGACATACCTTTCTTCCTGGTCCTTTTTACTCAGCAGTTATTGCTTTAAAGCTCTGATCATCATAGACACACTCAAACCAGTGGTGGTTGTCCAGGTGACTCATTACAGACGAAGAAAAACCTAAAACTTGTGCTATACAGACATCAATCAATTGCCAACCCAAGAGATAAAGGCTAGAGCAATGCAGATTGAAATGAGGGTTAAAATAATGAGTGGGAAAATACTCTGTAGTATGAGGTCATTTGGGACAGGTCTGAATATTATTCTGATGGGAAGATAAAGCTTCATGTAAGCATTGCTTACAGCCATAACCAATCCAAGAGCAGAAGTCTTTGTATTGTCTAATCATCATCAAAATATTTATTCCACCTAGGACACATACACAAATCTATTAGCAAATTATTTATGAAAAGTGTAACAAGCTTTAGTATGTGTAATGATAATTTACCACTGAAAAGAGGCTGTTCCTTAAGCATGCATTATACATTTACTTTGCTCCAGCCTGTAATGGTTTCTTTAAGCTTCCATCCTCCCACCAGGGGCACACACTGGGCACCACATAAAAGCGGAATCCGGGCTCTCTCTTGCTGTTCACAGCCTTAGTTCTGAGCTGTTGGTCTTGACCCATTTTTTGTGCTACGTTCCAGCTTGCTTTTGATCATCTCAGCCTCAGCCCTCATTGCTCATTCCCTCCTTTCTAACATCACCTTGTCTCACCCTGTATTCTTGATGTGTTGCACTACCTTCCCCTGTCCCCCTCCCTCACAGTGATGCTCACTCCACTGCCACAGATAAATACTCCTCCTCTCATGACCAGGTCCTGGAACCCCCTGGCTCAGTGCTATTCCCCTCAGTCTCCTGTAACTTCTGCTGCTCCCTCACTCCAGGGAATGCACCCTTTTGGTTCATCTCACTTTTACAGTGGACACCAGAGATATTGCTAAATTGCATGTTGTTCTTTGGTCGCCTGGCATGAGGGACTGTGTCATATTTCACTTGTACCCACCAAAGCACACATCACAGGACTGAACACAAGTTAGGAGCCGAAGACTCACTGATTGCTTACTCAGAGACTCAAAAGATTTGTAACAATAGAGACAAAGGCTTGGGGAAAGGAAAGATGGGCATCAAAGCAAATTACTGAGTTGGTAGCTTCACATCAGCCTAAGCTGCTGATTACTGGGACAGACATTCTCTGTTGACTGTGGGAATGAATCAATGATGTTTGAAAATAAAGGAGAAGCAATAGCAGGGATTTTTCTAAGTTCAACTAGTTTTCCAGTTAAGTACGAAAAATGATCTGTACTAAGCCTAACCCTTCCTTTACCTTGTGACCAGAACCATTCTGCTCAGCTCAGTTCTTCCCACTGAACCTATCTACTTAGTCAGTATGCCTTCTTTTCCAGACTTTAGCTTTAAAGGAGATCTTATTTTGTACTTTGGTCAAAGTGAGACATTATCAATTTGCCTCAATTTCATTTTTATTATTTCTCAATTAAAATGTAATTGCAACTCTTGTTATGATATTCTTCAGAGTTAACTTTTTCCACATTGTTTTGTATTCAATTTCTAAATGAGGTTCTAAAGGGTTCTATAACAATGAGATGTGGGCAGGGGAACATTAAAGACAGGCAGTTTGAGACATGAGTACATTGCTGTCAAGACTGGCCTGGTTTACCACAACTTTGGAAGACAGGCAAGTGATGTAATCTTAATAAAGATATTCAGTCAGATGAAAATAACACTTCTTTTCTGTTTTGTAAAATTCAGCATGAGAAAATCCTCGCGAATTTTGTCATCCTGATGGAAAATTTTGACTGTCATTCAGGGAGCGTTCATGTCTAAGAAGTCATCAGATGGTATACAGTACGAAGAGATCTGCTAGTCTCTCATTTGTGGGCATATGGTCAGGAGAGGACAGTGACTGGGAAGGACACCAGGCTTGGACAAGAGGAGTGTCAGCAAAGAAGAAGAAGATTCTTAATGAGATGGATCTATGCACGGACAGCGACAGGAGGCTTGAGTCCAGCAGAGATGTTGAGGACAGTGGACGATTAGGCAGAGTTTCATTCTGTTTTGCATAAAGTCACTATCAGTTAATGACTCCTAAAAACATGAGTAAGAACAAACTCAACTCCATCTAACTCTCAAATATTTTCTAAAAGTATAGATTTTTTAGGTAAAATCTTAAAGTTGTAACTATCCTTTTTTTGGGGTGTTTTGTTTTTGTTAGATGTCTTCAAGTTAGGCACCTTGATTATGACTCCCAGTGTCTCAATGGACAATAGATGTGAACCTTGCCCAATCAAGTACCATCGTCACAATCTCTAATGTGCTCAGCCCATTGTTATAGTCACTGTGCTGATCTAAATCTCTGAGAGTTTTCCTCTTTGTCTCGGACTCTTCACCTGCCCCAGCATGATGTCAGTTTTTCAAGTACTGGCCCCTCCTGGCACCATGCCCAAAGTCTAGGAGATGGAGTTTCACCGTTCTTGCCTCTAAGGAGCACCCTGTTTACACTTCCTTGAAAACAGGCCTATTTGTTCTTTTGGCAGTCCAGGGATACTCAGTACTCTTCTCCAACACCACTGTTCAAAGACATGGCTTTTTCTCTGTCCTCTTGACTCATTGTTCGACTTTCAGCAGCATAGGAAGTAATTGAAAAGACCATAGTTTGGAATAGAAACACTTTAATCTTTTTGTATTATTTATTTGAATATCTTTTAATTTTATACTGGTTTATTTACAAAGTTCTTATACACTTAGCCTTTTAATGATCCTTGATACTCTTGAGCACTTTGGAGAGGTCGTTGACAGCAGATTCTCCCAACACAGCATGACTTTGATTTCTTGACTGCTATTGCCAGAGATGTTTACTGTGAACTCAAGTAAAATGGAACTGTTGACAATATTAATCTTTTCTCCATTTTCATGCTGTTGCTTTTTGGTCCAGTGGTGAAGATTTTTGTTTTTTTGATATGAAGATATAATTTTTATTGATGATTGTAAACATTAACAGCATCTAAATCCCAGGTCTTTATTTACTTTTGTTGGTTTGGTGAATTTAAACAAGGATTCACTAAAGTACTCCCATTTTTCAAAGTATTATTCATAAATAAATGTAATATATGTATTTAGATATAATTTAAAATTTGTTCAAGTTTATATTTGTAATATCCATATCTTTGGAAGTAATTTGGCTCTTTCAAAAAAGTGTGTAGCTTAAGAAATTTTTAAAAAAATATTTTTTCTCTCCTCAATTTGAGAAATAAGTTTTAGAAGGAAAAACTAACCATTCTGCAAATTTTGAAATTGCTACGTTTTAGTTGTAAACCCTGGAGAGTTCATAAAAACAAAAAGCCAGTGTTTTAAAAAAAACAAACCTGTTTTTTTAAAAAGGATGTCTTCTATTCCTTTTGATTATTTTGTTCCTTCTTATACATTTTACATATTTGCAGCTCACATATTTAAAGTAATTCAAGCAAACCCAATGAGAACACATTTATAAACCAATTACTATTATCATAGTAAAAAGCAAACTTTTTACTTTACTTTTCATCTTTCTTATTGCATATTTATTCCTGTTTTGCATAACTTCACGTCTCGAGGAGAAAAATTACTTTTTGGGACTTAGCGGGACAGTGACTATAAATCACTCAAGCCAAATACCCGTATGAGCCCTAGTCGTTCTGCTACTTCCTGTGTGAGGAGGTTAATAAGGGGCAGGCAAAGCAAAATGATGGAGCAGAGTTTGATTTGAAGTGTGTGAATGATAACTTCTGCAGATGAGAACAAGAGTTATCCTTCCAGAGACAAGCGCTTTTGACTAAAGGGCATGCTTCTCATCCATACTTAGCTGCTGTTACGTGGACTGCAACTCAGGGCGCCCTCATGTGCAACAGGTCTGAACTTTGTCTTATCCTGTGACTTTCTCATCATCTTGGACCTACCTGAGCTCATTTGGTCTTTTCAGTCACTTCCTATACATTTAAGAACTGGGTAATAAATAAGGATGACAGAAGAAGAATTGATGCCTTTGAGTTGTCGGATTGGAGGAGATCACTAAATATCCTATAGAGACACAAAAGAATGAATGGCTATATCTTGGAGAAAGTGCAGCCAGAGTGCTCCTTAGAGGCAAGGATGATGAAGCTTGGTCTCACATATTTTAGGCATGTTGGCAGGGATATTATGCTTGCCACTCATAAGCATGGAAGATCAACAAAAGAGAGGAAAATCTCTGAATGAGATGGGCTGACAGTGACTGTAGTGATACGCTCAAGTGTGTCAAAGATGATAAGAATGGCACAGGCTAGGATGTGGTTCAGATTTATGTTCATAAAGGCCCTATGAATCATATTCAAGTCACTGCACACAACAACAGCAACATGGTTAAAATCGCTGACTCACTCTATCTAGTTGACCCTAGGTTTTCATAGAAGTGCCTGGGGAAAATTCCCTATTGCTCTGTCAGCTAACTGGAGAACTTAAAGTGCTCACTTATTAATGACCCAGGGAGTCATTCTTGGCTTATAGTTCACGTAATGAAACCATGACCACATGACCATATGATTCAGAACATTATGTTCTACTGGGATGTTCTCTTGTGTTCTTGCTCCTGGGAGAGTATAAGGCTGTTAGGTCTTTCATGAAACATAAAATTTCCAGACTGCAAAGTAAGTGAGGTCTTGAAACGTAGATGCAAACTGGAGGCTGAGGCATGAATACGAGTGAGGGAACGTCAATTAGTTCCCCCATATCTGCAAAACGGACACATTTTGCAAACTTTACTTTGCCTCTACTTCCATGTTTTATAGTCTGAGGCTGTGTTCCATATTCACTGATCCTCAAAGGAGCAGTTCAGGCATTTATACGCGGTGTGGAAGAGCTTGCTTGAGACCTGGGATTTGCCACTTGAAGACAAGAGAGATATAGAAATATATTAGCATAACACATCCATTTCTCCCCTCTCCCCTAGTCGGTCGGAAAGCCAGTGTGGACCTAGAGGGAAGCCAAGTAAAGGATAACATCACAAGGGTGAGAAAAAGCAATTTGGGGCTGCATTAGCCGATGCCTATAGAAGAGAGCTGTAGTCCAGGGAAAAATCAGAAATGAGGTTTTCTTTTCCTACGACAAGAAGGAAAGACAATTACTGTGGACCTGGTTGGCAGCCTTGCTTTGAGAAAGTAATTCACACTGAGCCTCACTCCTCACCCTGAAGGGCTGAGGGGAAACAGGATTGTTGCCAGAGGGGAAATCAGAGCCCTGTTGCCTTAATCCCCCCCAGGGCCCCTCCCTGTGGAACTTCTTAATTCTGGATTTGCTCTAGGCCTTTCACCCCAGTGGTACACGGCCCGAGGCACAGCTCTACTGATAAGCCTTGGGCAGTAGACTGAAGTGGAGGGAAGACTCCCCATAGGACGCATAGGTAGGAACAAATATGAGCTCCTGCCTCCACCACAAGCAGAAGCCTGCTGTCAGGGATATGCCTGGCATTCCCTGATAAAACAGCTTGAATAGACTGAGAAATAGGGGACGGTCTGGACCGTTCTTTTAAGTCTGTGTTGCTGTCCATCACACCCCAGCTGCCTGTGCAATGACTGACTTTGTCACGTCCTCCTGCCAAGTGCAGTGTTAAAAAAACAAAATACAACCAAAAAAACACATAAAAATCCTCAAATTTATTGTTGTCAACTTCTGACTCACGGTGATCGCATGTGGTAGAGAAGAGAGCTGTTTCATAGCGTTTTCTTGACTCTAACCTTTACAGAAGCGGTTTGCCAGGTTTTTCCTTTCATGGAGCTACTGGGTGAGTTCAAACTGCCAACTTCTAGCTTAGCAGCCAGCCATAAACTACTCATGCTACCTAGGGACCTGGGCATAGTATGAAGGTGCCTAACCTTGTATGTGGCCTAGTGGCAAGAAGCTGCGCTGTAATCCCGAAGGCACAGGGTTCAAGATCACCGGCTCCCCTGTGGAAGAGGGATGAACAGTCTCCTACTGTGGTATTAATTGCCTCAGAAAATGTACCACACGGTCAGCTATGGGTCAGTTCCTACTTTACAGTCCACCTTGTATGCAGGAGAAAGATTGACAGTCTCTTCTCATGCAATTTACTGTCTCTGAAACCCACTGTGGATCAGCTATCAGTTGGGTTGGTTCTGATTCGACAGTACATGACAACAATAACAAATCTTGTATAGAGGAACCGTGGTTGGTGTGGTCTGAAGCACGATGCACTGCTGACCAGAAGAGTGCACATCTCCAGTGGTTCAAGTCTAACAGCAGCTCCGTGAGAAGAAGAAGGGAACCTCTTCATGGTAAAATGAACAGCCTTTGAAATACGATGGAGGGTTGCAAAGGGTTGGAAGCAACTCAACAGCCGTACATTAATTTTGACACTTGTAGAGATCATAGATTTCTTGAAGAGTATGCTTGAAGTCATCAGATCTTAGAGCAGGGAAGGGAAAAGATGTTTGGTAGATTCAAATAAACACAACATTTTGCATCCATTGTAATAAATTGATAAAAATCTCTGAAGTCCATTTTTTAAAATTCCTTTAATGTGCTTGCATGTGAAGCTAGAACTCATGTTTTAAAACTATGTTAAGTACTCAAACTAGACCTAATTGGTCAACACATGTGGAGCAGTACATTTTAGCGATTAGTGGTGTGGAGCCATTCTGCATAGAAAGTTAACCAAATTTCGTCACTTGCTGTGCAAGCATGAGAAGGTAATTTAACTCTTCTATGTTTTGGAATACCATTTTTAAAGGGAATAAAAAAACAGCCTTATCTCATTATATGTTGTCATTGTTGTTGTTAGATGCCATTGAGTAGATTACAACTTATAGCCATTCTAGGAAACAGATCTGAACCTTGCCCTCTCCTGAGCCGTCCTCAACATTTAGGATATATTTGAGCACCTCCAGGCAGTTCATCTCCTTGAGTGTTGTGCCGACCCTCCACCTGTCCTAGCATGATTTATTTTTTCTAGAACAAACCCCTTTTAACATGCCCAAAGTATGTGACATGAAGTTCCAGCATTCTTTTTTCTAAGAAGCATGCTGGTTGCACTACCTCCAAGACAGATTTATTTGTAGGCAACTGTAGCATATTCAGTATTCTTCTCCAACACCACAATGCCAACACAGCAATTCTCCTTTATTGAAACCATTCAACCATTCTTATTTATTGTCCAAATTTCATATGTTGTTGTTATGTGCCATCAAGTTGTTTGCGACTCATAGCGACCCTATGTACAAGAGCCCTAAATGTCGTTCTATCCTGGGCCAACCTCGCCATCTCAAACACATTGTCTCCCACCACTCCACTCACAGAATCAATCCATCTCATCGAGGGTCTTCCTCTCCTGTGCCGTCCCTCCACTCTGCCAAACATGATGTCCCTCTCCAAGGACCAGTCAGTCCCTCCTTGCAACATGTCCAAAGTATGTCAGATGAAGCTTCAGAACCCTTGACTCTAAGGAACATTCTGGCTTCACCCTCTCCAGAACAAACCTGTTTGTTCTCCTAAGCAGTCCATGGTATATTCAACACTCTTCTCCAGCACCACAGCTCAAAGGCATCAATTCTCTTTCTATCATCCCTATTCACTGTCCAACTCTCCAATGCATAGCACGTAATTGCAAAGACTATAGCCTGGATCAGGTGCACCTTAGTCTCCAGCCAAACTTTCACGTACAAAGGAAATAATTGAAAGGGCCATGGCTTAGGTCAGAAACACTTTGATCTTTAAACTGACATTGTTGCTCTTTAGCTTTTAAAAGAGGTTCTTTTTGGCAATTAATTGATACTTATTGCATATCTGAAATGGGTTTAGGTGAAAAACAAGTGCTCCAATCTGCATGGGTAAGTAGTCACTTATCCATAATTATTGGTATGTGTATATAATACTTGCATTTGTTTTGTGTTCCCCTCTGACACCATGAAGAGAGGAGAAAATACTATTCTAAGTGGTTTCTGACTTCAAGGAAGTTATCAAATAAGGTAAGAGAGTTACCAACAATTGACAAATCAGACTACTATCATAAGGCAATAATTGACGACAACACTGAAGGCTGTTATTACTGAGTGCTATTGGAATTGATTCTGACTTTATAGTGGTCGTGATCACATAGAAGCATGTGACAAAGCAGAATAGAACCACAGGGTTTTCTTGATTGTGACCTTCAGAGAAGATCTTCAGGTCTTTGTTCCATTGAACCACTGCATAGGTTCAAGCTTCCAGCTTCTAGAGTACTGAACGTAAGATAGCAGTGATGTAGAGAGAGGGGCTCGTCTGGTAGAAAAAGAAGATTCAGATTTAACAGTGTCCCATATATGGTGAGGAGGATTTTAAGAGAAGAGAGACAACGGAATTAGCAAAACAGCATGGGAAAGGACCTAAGGTAGGAGTAAGGCAGAGGCAAAGCAATTCACTCTAAATTAGTGAGTAGGCATAGTGAAGGTCAACCCAAGCAGAGTACAGATGTACCCGAGAGTTTCCTATAATCTTGTTGAACTGAGTGTCAAAAAACTAGGCTAAATATCTTTAATTTTACCTGAAGAACATAGCATAACTTTGTCAGATTTCCACAAAAGATTAACCTATTATATAATCTATTATATGAATCAGTACCAATGTATGAAAAAAAAAATCAAAACCAATAACAAAACAAAATAAACCAACCAGGTAGATATGGTCAAGGGAAATACAAAAGAGTATTTTAGATATCAAGAGGAAAACTATCTCTCATCTAAGTCATGAGCCCTACATAGATATTTAGAAGGTTCAAACAAGAGTTTTTGACATATTTTTTGCATTTAAGATGATTAATCAGCAATGATATTAAAAAGTCAGGTTGTAATTCTCAGGGCCTCTATAGAGAACTCCCACTGGAATGGAAGCTACATCATGTAGCTACACAATTGGGATGAAAATTGGACTCCGTAACAGCAGAGGAAAGGAGAAATTAGATGTTAAAGACCTGCTAGAAATGAGAGGGCATGGGCAATGAGAGTTGAAGAGCAAAAGGAAATTTAATAAGGGAAGTTTAATAAGCTCCCTAGTCTGGCAGACACTGAAGGAGATGACTCTCTCACCAAAAGAGGAGTTTCTAGAGGGATTCATGATTTAAGGGAAGTTTGCAAAGATATCCTGAATGAATTGGCTTCTGTGGGTAGATGCCAGGGCTGGGATGCTGATGGTGCTCAGTATTTACTCCTAGTATTCCCTCCATCTATACTCTACATATGATACCTATTAAATATTTTAAATATCAACTTTTCTGAATAACTTGTTGCTGTTGTCTATGGCATCATTCCGGACTGAGAGTGGGGTAGAGCTCCCCGATTAAACAGGCTTGGAAGGAGGAGTGGCATCCACTTCATCCACTTCCATAATAGCTTGCCTCTGGAAACCCTGTGAACCTGGAGAGAGGATGAAAGGCACCCAAACGTAGAGGACTCTCCTTCACAGGTGAGTTACCTGCGACTCGACGGCACTTAACAGCAACAACAACATGGCATCATTCACTTGAAAAAATATATTATCTTAACAGCTCACATTGTTCTAACATTACTTACTTTGGACAAAACCATTTTTAACCAATGTCTTTGCTCTTTACAATTGTGATTGGAAGTTGTTGAATCAGAACCTAAATTTTACAAATAAAGAAATGGAAGCACAAGATGTTTAAGTGCCTTTTACAAGGTGAATTATGAAGCTGGAACTTGCATCTCCTGCTTGAGAGTCCTGGAGCACACTTTCTTTCTGCTTTCTCGAAGAGTAGTAGGAGAAGCAGTAAGTAATCTTTCCCTCTTGTTCTTGGTACAGGTCAGAGAGTGAGGCTCCTGCTGCTAGTTATGTGGATTAAAGTGCTGTCCCAGTAAAATCTGATTCAGGCGTAAAGCTTTACTGAAAGACATTTTGCATAACAAAGTCATTCTCCGATCCCAGGGGGAATGGGCTACAGTAATAGCATTTTGTAGATCTGGTCACAACAAATAATCTACAATTAATAACACTATACAACAAATGCTTTCTCTCTCGGACGTTCATAAAACATGCAGTCTCTAAAAGTACTTGTTCGTTTATTGCTTAATTATTGTTTAATTACTGCTGTTAAAAAAAAAAAAAAAAAAAAAAGAACCCTTAACAGAATGCAGAGTGTATTTTGTGAGAATGATTGAGAAGGGAAATCTCCAGCTCAGAGTCAGCCCAGGGCATCTGAGTTTAACTCCTGCTCTGATCTTTAACTCTTCAGCTGTTCAAGTACTTCCAGCTTCTTCCCTCACCATTCAGCTGCCAGTCTACTAACTAAGACGCTACTAAACCCCTACATATAAGAAACAAAGAGGCTGAAAGGTAAGAAGGAAATGTATAGCTAATTCTATCAGAAGACATCTATTTATTTCTGAAGTCACTTCAGAACTTGGGCACCTTATGAATGCTTGACAGATTTTTTTTCCCTTTTAGTTCTAGCTCATGCCAACAGTAAATATAGTTAACAGAAATTCAATTAAAAATAATTTGTGCTTTATAGTGTTTGTTTTAATGAAGCATATGTAGTTACTTTTCCCTTTTCATAGGACGTTCTGTTGATAAATGGTGAACAAGCTAAGGGCACATTACACTCAAATTACCTTGGCAATATTTCTGAACTACTTCTTACCAGTTTTGCTTCTTAATCACTTTGCTCAACATCTCCAACACTTTGATCTTTGTCTATCTTGTATAACTATGGATAGTGTATAGAAAATTTGTATGTATGTCCATGTATATACAATACACATATTTATACAGATACATATTTGGTTTTCTATGACGTGTTTTTACTAGAATAACAACAAAGGGGCTTTACTAGGAAGGAGGAGATTAAAACACACAGGATCCTTCCTCTTGTTGATGCTCTAAACTGATTTTAATTGGGCTTAAAAGTCAAACTGGGGAAAAAAATCAAACTGGAATATTGGAGCCTTCACAAGAAAATGGCAAATCAAACTAGAATACTCACAACACTCAAGTTTATATTTTCACAGAACGCCCAGTCTGTTCCAAATCTTGTTCTAAAAGATTGTCTTGAATTACTTTATTGGCTCTTAACATTCCTCTGAAGTAGATAGTATGTTTATTGTGCTGTTACTGTTGTTATATGACCTCAAGTTGCCTATGACTCATAGATAATCTATGTACAATACATCAGAATCTTGCTTAATCATACACCATCTTGATAATCACTTACATACTTGACCTATTGTTATAGTCACTGTTTCAATCTATCTCCTTCTGGGTGTTCCCTGGTTTCACTGACCCTCCAACTTTCCAAGCATTTTTTTTTCCAAGGACTGGTTCTCCTAACAACATGCCGAAGTATATAAGACATATATTCACACCTTTTCCAAGACATATTTTTTGGCTGTTTGGCAGTGTGTGGGGTATTTAGCAGTATAGTTTAAAGAAAATGCAGACCAATAGAGGGCATGTTTCAACAGATCAGTTCTGGACATGTTTACCAGTCTAACTAAGCCATAAAATTTGGAAGACAGCTACCTGGTGAACTGATTGGAAGAAATTCATATTTGTTCCCTTTCCCCAAAAAATGACCTAACAGAACATACAAATTATTGAATAATATTAATATCACATTTGGAAGCAGAAGTGGCATCCACTTCCTAAGCCACATGCCTCTGGAAACTCTATGAATTTGAAGAAATGATAGTTATAGAAAGTCTTTTGTTCATAGAGTCACGATGAGTTGTGTGCAACTCGATGACAGTCAATAATAACAATATCACATGCAAGCAAAATATTGCTGAAGATCAACCAAAAACGGTTATAACAGTTCATTGATAGACTTGCTAGAAGTTCAAGCTAGCTTTAGAGGATGTTATGGCACCAGGAACACCATTACTAATGTCAGATGGATCCTGGCTGTAAAGAAAGAGTACCAGAACATCCATCTATCTGTGTTTTATTGACTATGCAACATGGGTCATAACAAACTATGGCTATAATTGAGAAGAATGGGAATTTCAGAACATTTATATGAAAATCTATCCGAGACTAGGAAGCTGTTGTCCAAATACTGCATAGTTCACAATCAAGAAAGGTATATGGCTGGACTATATCCTTTCTCTATTCCTATTCAATCTTTATGTTAAAAAAAAATCATTCAAGAAGCTGAACATTATGAAGAAGAATGTGGCATCAAGATTTGACAAAGCCTTGTCAATAATCTACAACATGCAGATGACATAACCTTGCTAAATCTAGGAATGTATGAGGTGTTTGCTGCAGAAAATCAAAGACAATAACATATCTCAACAACAAGAAAACAAAGATCCTTGTAAGTGGGCCAATAAGTAACATCATAGTAGACGGTTAAAAGGCTGAACTTGTCAATTATTTTACCTTACTTGGATCCACAATCAACATCCATGGTACCAGAAATGAGGATATCAGGAGACATATAACAGTGGAGAAGTCTACTCTCAGGGACCTCTCCAAATTCCTAAAGGTAGTGATGTCAATTTTAAGTTGCACCTTATTCAAGCCAATTACCTGCTATACATTTGAAAGCTGTACATTGAATAAGGATTACAGAAGAATTGATGCCTTTGAACAGTGGTGTTAAAGAAGCATACTGTGCCAAAAGAATAGATAAATCTTGCATATCTTGACACTGGAGTGCTCTTTGGAGGAAACAATGGATGGTGAAGTTCTGTCTCACATAACTGTGACATGTTATTAGGAGAGACTATTCCTTGGAGAGATCCATCATGCTTGGAAAGGTGAAGGGTCAGCAAAGGAGAGAAAGACTCTTAGTGAGATGAATTGATACAGTGACTCTGACAGTGGGTCCAGGGCAGGATTCAGATCCGTTATTTATTGGATCACTATGAGTTGAACATGATGGTAACTAACAGTAACAACAGTATATAATATTCATTCTATCAGGAATTGGCCAAAGAACAAACAGATAAGCCTTTAACTAAGAAGAGCATAGTGGTTGTACCATTTTACACTTCCACCAACAGTGAATAAGGGTTCCAGTTTCTCTGCAACCTTGCCAGCGTTTGATGTTTGCTGTTCTGTTAAATTTTTCTATTCTTACTGGGGTGAGATTATATCTCATAGTTGTTTTGATTTGCATCTCTCTTAGAGCTAGGAGTTTTTGAAAATTTCTTCATGTGCTTATTAGCCATCTAAATGTTTTCTTTGGTGAAGTGTCTGTTCATATACTGTGCCCATTTTTCAATTGGGTTATTTACCTTTATCTTGTTGTGGTGCTCAAGTATTTTATAATTTTTATATATAAGTCCCTTGTATGACATGTCATTACCAAATATATTTCCCCAATCTGTGTCTTTTCTTTTTACCTTGTTGGAGTTTTGTATGGTGATTTCTCAAAAACTTGCAAATAGAGGTACCATTTAACCCAGAAATTCCACTATTGTGAACCTACCCTAAAGAAACAATAACTGTCTCCCAAGCAGATATATGGATACCCATGTTTATTGTGGCTTTGTTCACAATAGAAAAGTGTTGGAAACAAACCAAGTGCCCATCAACAAATGAATGGATAGAGAAGCTGTGGTATATTCATACAATGGAATACTGTACAACGTTGAAAAACAAAGAACTTGTGAAAATGTTATACAAAATGGGTGACCCTGGAGGACATTATGCTGAGTGAAGTGTCTCAGTCACAAAAGGACAAATATTGCATAAGGTCACTGTTGTAAAATGAGACTGACATCTGAACGGAGGGAAGACAGAGAAGGAGGGGATGAGTGATGTATATTGCATTGAAACAGATGAGGGAGAGGACTGTTTAAAAGGAATATGTGATTGGGTATTATTGTCATGACAGGAGTCCAGAAGGAAGGCTGCACAGTGGAGTGGACTTGTGGGGAGGATTGCATAACAATAAAAGAGTTTTTCTTTTCGTTTTCAAGAAGAGTGAATTCTGGAGGAAGGGGTGAGTAGGAAGAAAAGTACAACAATGGATGAACAGAAACCCTAAGTCTCTGTAAATTTCCATTAAAATTAATTAAACAAAATAATAATAATAATAATAATAATAATAATAATAACAACGCACCAAAGAAGTACAGTCTTTGTGCTCCACAGAGGTTAGAATAGTGAGCCTTTGTCTCACATAATCTAGGCAAGTTTTAAGAATCTTTGGAAAAGCACATTGTCCTTGGGAAAGTTGAGAGTCAGTAGATGAGAGAAAGAACCTCATAAGATAGATTTTTACAGTAACTAGAATAATGATCTTCAGTAAAGCAATTATTGTAAAGACTATATGAGAGACTAGACAAGGTTTAGACAGAGTATCATTGAGTCAGAGTTGACTAGACGGCATCCAAAAACAACCACTACAACAACAAAGAGGCTAATTACATTGCTTGAGAGTACATGACTAGAGCTTATTAATAGTAGAATCAAACTTGACTTTGTCCTATGCTAAGCTCTGCTTTCAGGTATGGAAAAAATTATGAAAGTCTTAATGGACCAGGACAAGAGCAATTATGCTAATGTATAAAAGAAAAAGAAAAAAAAAAACACTTCCAGTGGTAAATTCATCTTTTATGACTAAAACAAACTAGTACAAACAAAACTTGAGCTCTGTAGTTCTAGAAATATATATATATATATATATATACACTTCATGCATATATAAATGCTTCATATGTATATGTACACTTCATATTTGTATATACATTTCATATTTTATATATACTTCATATTTATATATACATCATTTGCAAATATATATGTGTAGAGCTATATAATTGGAGAATAAAAAGGAAAGAGCTTACTCTGCTTTTCTCAATCTAAAAGATCTAAATAATAAATTTAAGACTCAAATTGCAGGACTTGGAGATGTTATGGGCAAAAATAGTGAATTATCTAGGAAGCATCAAAAGAAGATAGAGAAGAATACACAGAAATCTGTGCCCAAAAAATAATTGGTTGACACTGAAATATTTAAGGAAGTATTGTCTGATCAAGAGCCAATGGTGATGAAGGAAGGAGTTGAAACTTCGCTGCACGTAATGACAAAAATTAACACGATATCATTAATATCCCACACAAGCAAAACTGGCTGAAGATTCTAAAAAAAATTATCAGAACAGTTTCTTGATAGAGAACTACCAGAAATAAAAGCTGAGTTTTGAAGAGGCACGGCACTAGGGATATCATTGCCAATGTCAGATGGATCTTGCCTGAAAGTAGAGAATACCAGAGGAATGTCTATCTGTGTTTCATTGACTACAAAAAAGTATTTGACTGTGTAGATCACAGCAAATTGTGATTACTCTTGAGAAGAATTGAATTCCCAGAACACTTGATTGTGCTCATGTGAAAGCTATACTTGGATTAAGAAACAGTCATCAAAACAGATAAAGGAAATACCAGATAGTTCAAAATCAGGAAAAGAATGTGTCAGGGATTCATCCTGTCTCCAAAATTGAAAAATCTATGCGTGGAACAGATCATTCTGGACGCTAGTTTTTATGAGGAAGAATGCAGCAATAAGACTGGAGGAAGACTCATTGACAACATGTATTATGCAGATGACACAGTCTGCAAAAACTCAGGAGGATCTGAAGCATTTGTTGCAAAAGGTCAAGGATTGCTGTCCTCAATATGGACTAAAGCTCAACACCTAGAAAACAAAGATTCTCACTGCTAGGCCAATCGGCAGCATTATAATAGCTGGAGAAGAGATTAAGATCTTTAATTTCAGCTTGCTCATCTTCACAATCAACACTTTTGGCTCCAGCACTCAGGAAATCAAAAGACAAATGGGATTAGGAAAGTCTGTTTTCAGAGACCTTTCCAGAGCACTTGAAGAGCAAAGATGTCAGTCTACAGACCAAGGTGCACCTGATCCATGACATGGTCTTTTTAATTACTTGTTATGCATCAGAGAGCTCCACCAATGACTAAGATTGACAGAGAAGAATTTATGTCTTTGAATTGTGTTGCTAGAAAAGAGTGTTGAACATCCCCATGGGCTGTCAAGAGAACAAATAGATATATCCTGAAGAGGATGAAACCAATTTGCTCTCTGGAGGTGAAGATTTTGAAGCTCCATTTCACATACTTTGGGTATGCGGCCAGGAGAGACCACTCCTTGGAGGAAGACATTGTGCTCGAAAGTGTGGAGGGACAAAGCAGATGAGGAAGACTCTGGATGAAATGGATTGACACAGACTGAGGTAATAGAAGCCGGTGTGTTGAGGTGATGAGATTGGCTCAGAATAGGAAAAGGTTCAGAGCTATTGTACATAGAGTCACTCTGAATCACAGGAACTCAATAGCACATAACAACAACAACAACAACAAAGTTACTTTCTTTCATATATGTAAATACCTCAAGCAATCTCAGCCAGGGTTAAGGAGTAATTCTTGTGACCTGAAGGGACTCCAAGACTAAACTTCTCCTTATTAAATCCCTAAATTTTATACAAATGGATTTATTTCTTTTTCTGAATTTACCGGATTGTTGTTGTTGTTGTTAGGGGCTATGGGGTCAAATAGTGATTCATAGTAACCCTATGAACAGTTGACCTGAACCCTGCCCTATGTGAAATGAAATAGTGTCACCTTCTGGTGGGCACTATAAAGCAGTCCTTGCCTTTGAAGAGAAACTCCTGTTCTGTTTCTGAAAAATGTCTATGTCTTTCATCCAACATGTTCTCCTGAGGAGCAACAGTCTTGAGGAGGAACTTAGGGCGCTCTGCCAAGGAGCTTTCTGACGGCTTAGTGGTAAGGACTTCACGCTGCCAATGCAAAGGTATCCAGTTTGAATCCACCAGCTGCTCCATGGGAGAAAGTCTCCTCCTATAGGATTTACTACCTCTGAAGCTGGAGGATCTGTTATGGGTTAGTTCTCACTCCTCAGTTTATAACAACAACAACAAAAACATCAAGGAGCTCAGGCGGCTTAGAGGTGAGGAGTTGCACTGTCTACCCAAAAGAAAGCAATTCAAATCAACCATCTGCTCTGCTGGAGAAAGTCGGGCAGTGGTTACAACCAACAGGACAAAGCCAGAGCATGACACGTTTGCGTTTGAGTAAACTTGACTCACATTTCCTCATTAATGAGTGAAGTAAGGGTCTCGGCTGCAACGTTACTGTCTGTGTCCCGTTGAGTCAGAACAAACCTGCAATGGCCCTCCAGTGGCTTTTCAGAGGGAATAAATTACACAGGAGAAGACTGCCTATCTTTCTCTTGAACAATATGCCTTTGTGTCAGCATCAAAATTCCTTATCACTAAGCCACCAGAGCACCCCCCCCCCAGGTGCAGTGAGCTACTCTAATCCTCAGTATCTTAAACTAACCACCAGAGGATAATCACTCACAACAGATACTGACTTTTTATGCAAGTGGATTCATTTTATGTGCAAAACATTTCATAAGGCTCCAGTCACAGCTTACTGGTTGTTATTCCAGAAAGCATCTGTCTGAGCCACCAGTGGGACTTTCTTAAAGTACATTTAGACTTGGTTTATTTGGTCTGGCAAATTTCTTAGAGACAAAATGTAAAATTTGAAGTTTGTAATAGCATTATCAAAAATGTTATGAAATATAGCAAGTAAAATTGAGGATATACGGATGTTGTTGTTGTTATGTGCTGTCGAGTCACTTGCGAGTCATAGTGACCCTATGTAAAACAGCTCTAAAATCTGCTCTGTCCTGTGCGAATCTCATTGCCTCTGACACACCCATCCCGATTACCCCAGTCACTGAATCAATCTACCTGATAGAGGGTTTCCCCCTCTGCGCTGTCCCTCCACCCTCCCAAGCGTGATGTCCCTCTCTAAGGACCGGTCTCTCCTCACATGTCCAAAGTATGTTAGACAGAGCCTCAGAATCCTTGCCTCCAAGGAGTATCCTGGTTTAACCCTCTCCTGGCTGAATCTGTTTGTTTTCTTAGCAGTCCATGGTACACTCAATACTTTTCTCCAGCACCACAGCTCAAAGACATCAATTCTCCTCCTATCCTCCCTAGTCATTGTCCAACTCTCTGATGCATAACAAGTGATTGCAAAGACCATGGCCTGTATCGGATACACCTTAGTCTCTAGATAGACAACATTGCTTTTCAGGACTTTGGAGAGGTCCCTAACAACAGACTGTCCCATTGCAATATGCCTTTTAATTTCCTGGCTTGCTAAGGCCAAGAATTTTGGCTGTGGAGCCAAGCAAACTAAAGCTGTGAACAATTTCAATCTCTTCACCATCCATCCTGATGCTGCCAATTGGTCCAGTGGTGAGAATCTTTGTCTTCTTAACATTGAGCCTCAGTCCATATTGAAAGCTGCAGTCCTTGACCCTCTGCAGCAAGCACTTCAGGTCTTCCTCAGTTTCAGCAAGCAGGGTTGTGTCATCTGCATAACGCAGATTGTTGAAAGATTTTCCATCAATATGATAGAGGGCTATATTATCTGAGATAGTTGAAAATTTCAATGAAGGTGTATGAAATTCATCAAAATGTGTTGTTCTACATATCAAGTTTCTCCTTTGAGGTTAGGATTTTGAAGCTTTTTCTCACATACTTTGAGCACATGGCCAGGAGAGACCTGTCCTTGGAGAAGGACATCATACTGGGAAGGGTGGACAGACAAAGCAGGAGAGGGAGAACCTGGATGAGAAGGATTGATGCAGTAACTGGGGCAATGGGGGTTGGTGTGTCAGAATTAGTGAGACTGGCTCAGACAGGGCAGAGCTCAGAGCTGCTGTACATAGGGTCGTGATGGGTTGCAGGCACATAACAATAATAACATATATCAATAAGGGAGCCTAAAGTGTCAAAGTCTGTAACAAGTCATGGAGCTAACCCCCAGACTGTGCGTCTCTGGAAGTTCAAATCCACCAGTGGCTCTGAGCGACAAAGGTGCAAAGTTTTCTCACTGAGAATTTACTGACTTGGAAACCAGATGAAGGGTCATTACAAGTTGGACCCAGCCATTTATCACTTATTTAGGATATGAGTTCCATAAACAAATAAATAAGTCTGAGAAGCAATGCATGTTGATTTAGGACAGCCATTCATAGCATACTCCAGCGTATTAAAGGTTGTTAATGAACTGCCCTGTAGTAAAAGGCCTTACTTTATTTTATACTTTTTCATTGAACTTGAATTTCGATATTATTCTTGCAATATTTCATATCAATAAAATGAGTTCATGTCCCATAAAACTGTGGGATGGAATATAATATCAGAAATAGAAGGAATTGAGAGCTTAGAAACTCTTTTCCTCCTCTAAATCCAATTTATGCTCTTTTGAACAATTTCTCCTCTGTAGACTCAGTTTACTTATCTGCCATACTCAGGTAAAAATATCTACTATTTCAGATGAGCTTTAAGGCAGAGCATATAACAGAGCATCTCTGCAAACACAATAAATTGAAGACCAATGCACACATTTAAGATACGTCTATTCCCTGGACCATAGCTTTAACTTGATTCTAAGTATATTGCTGAAGGTTTCTTCTGTTGTTTGCTAAACTCATCGCAGTAGCAAAGCATTGACTAAAATACCCGTTTACAGATGACTAGGTCTTATAGACTGTGTTTAAGTAGGTTAACTGGAATCTGTCCTGCTTTTGCAAAATGTAGACTGATACTGATGCATATAAATCCAGGAGTATAAACTGAATTTACATTCAGTTAAGCATTATATGAGATTTACTTCCAGGTACTGGTGATTAAGCTGACTGTAGCTACTTTATGATGCTGATTTTTGTGAAAGCGCACATTCCCTTTTAATTATGTAACTGTCTCCTGCCTGACTTTTACAGTATACACCTCTGATGTTTGAAGGAAGAGAACAAGTTCTTTGTAAATCAAGATTCACAATGTAACAGGCAGCTATATTGTATCAATTGACATATGAGGCTGTAAAAAGAGAACTATTGGCACATTTCCTTGTTTTCTGAAGAATTTTCCCTAAACATGTGTAAATATTGGTGTAACTTGATGGATTGGAGTTGTAAGGCTTGCATTCTAAATTACTATGCCTGTTACTAGGTAAGTTATCAACAAGTCAACAGAAGTGCCTTATTAGAGTCCAAATAACGTGGATCCCCATGCATTTGACCAACTCACAGAGTTAATAACAAACATTTCAACCCAGCTGACCTTTCCTTCAATCAGTGCAAATAATCTAGCTTTAGTTACAAAGCATAAGCATTTGCCAGATAATGTGTTTGCTCAAATAATACATAGCTTATCATTATGTGCATGTGTTTGTGTGTGTTCTGTGTTGTCACTAATTATGGGCAATCCTCAAACAATGTTTAATTGGATTGGTTTACTCCCAAGCTTGAATTAAATTACTATCATTGTATGCCTTCAAATTGATTCTGACCCATCATGACTCCATATGACATAGCAAGACTATCCCTCAGAATTTTACGGCTGTGGTCTGTATGGGCGGCAAATTGCCAAGTTTCCCCTCAGCAGAGCTACTGAGTATATTTGTATGAACCTGAGCCACTGAGGATAGTCGAATTAAATGAAAATCAAACCTTATAAACCTACAACTGCTAAGTTATTTTTGATGTAAGGAGATCCTCCATTTTCATCCAAGTCAGCATATTTTAGTAGGAAAAATTGTCCATTTTTGGTGACTTTAAATTACCAATCTTTTAGTGATTCTTGTTATATGCCATCAAGTCTTAATCAACTTGTAAATGACCTTCCAGCGGGTTTTCACAGGCTGTAAATTGCACAGAAGGAGCTTCTTGCATCTTGCGTCTGCAAATCAACTAGTGGATTAGAATCACCTGTCTTTGATTTGGCAGGGCAGCTCCTTAATACGAGGCCACCAGACCTCACTAACATTTTGATTGTTGTTGTTATGTGCCATTGAGTTGTTTGTGACACAGAGTGACCCTATGTACAACAGCCTTAAACCCTTCTCTATCCTGGGCCAATCTTACCGTCTCTTACACACTCACCCCCATTACCCCAGTCACTGAATCAATCCATCTCATAGTGTCTTCCTGTGTTGCACTTAGCAGTTCAATATGTAATGCCAAATTAAACAATTGTACACTTCAGTTTTTTGTTATATTTTAAATAAAATAATATCTTCATAAACAGTATTTTACACATGGCTTCTTGGAGTCTTTATCTTTTAAAAAACAGCACACTACTCTATGACATGTTTGATCTCTCAGTACTCTTATGACTGAAGGTGTCTCTACTTGTCATATCAGATGCTACTTTGAAGACTACATTTATATAAGAGTCGAGATGGCGTTGATTAACTGAAGTTCTATTACACAGATGTCATTACTCTGTGTCATAATTGATTCCATGAAGAGGAGTTATTTTATTGTTGGCATGTAATTCTTATCATTTCAACTTTTAAGTTTTCTTTGTGGATTCTGACTCTAATAACATAAAGGATAAAATGCCTTATTTCAAACACTTACATTCCCTAATTATAAATCCCAGGATCTCTTGCCATATCTCTGTTTGTACTTCCTTCCTATCTTAAGCTGTCATGTGTGGTAAATACATCCACTTTTGTATGGAATTCAAATCCTTATTAATAGGATTATTCTTAAAAACTTTCTCCATCTGAGAATTTGTCACTGAATATAATATATATGTATGGGCAATGCCATACTTTTCTATGATCATTGTCTGTGAATGGCCTTGTTTTCACCATTAGCCTATGAAATTCCTGTGCATAAAAACTGCATTCTTTCCTTTTATTAATTTATCCATTTAGTTTTTCCTTCCTCCTGGCAGACATGATCAGGTGCCCACAAGCTTGATGAATAGAATTTTAGTGTATTGTTTTGATTTTGACCTTTCCATGGGTGTCTCTGAAGACAATCAGTGCATATCCAGAAGATGTATCAGATCAAATGAGGGTGGCCTCTTTTATTTGTATTAAAAAAGGGGAGAAACCATCAGAGAAAAACTGACTTGAGTTCCTTATCCTAGTTAGTTATTCACAGTTCATTCTTCTAATACCTATTAGAACAGGGACTCTCTTAACTTTTTTGTTTTAATCCAATATAGAGAAATTACAGAAATTCTAATGTCTCAGATCTATTTTCACTAGCAATGCAGCACCTGCATTTTATTTATTTGTGTGTTTTGTTTGTTTTTTTTTTTAAAAAACATTTAGTTATGAATTCTTCAATATTTAATTTTCTTTCTCAGCTTCCAGTAATGTAGGGTTGACCAAAAGTCATCTTGTTAGAAAACAGGCCTGAGAAAACATGCACAATAGCTGTGTCCTACCTTGCCTGGTCTCTTTCTTGGTTGGCATTAACAAGCAGTGATTGCTAATATATATTTATTCACTTCTGATGTTTGAGCCTTAGTATATTTGGGTTGAGTCTCTAGCCTTCGTATAATTGGATTGAGTTCATCCCCATTCAACTCTCCACACATTAAACACCTCAAGACAAGAAATCCAACATCTTCTAGTTCATGCCAGACCCCATTGTACTCTTTTCAGAGCTTCAAAATTGTCAAACCATCAGAAAGCAAAAGGTTTAGGTTTACTTTGAAACTAGCAATCTGTGCAGGTTTAACAGTGTGCCATTTTGTTGGGAAGTGGAATAAATTTGGATGATATTTTCAAATAATGATTTTTTACTTTCTGCAAATTGTCAATCTGATTGTATTTCTTGGAACCACACATTATACACTCTCTCTCTCCCTCTCTCTCTCTCTTACACCCTCTTTCATATTTGCTCACTACACACTCAGTGTTAGTAATGGTGTTCTCAAGTGTGTCAGATATGGGGGTCACTATGAGTGGTGGTTGACTCAATAGCACTTAACAGTAACAACATATACACACACGACATGAATACACATGTTGGCAGCATGAATTATATCCAAATACATATCACCTACTCATGTATTATTACACTACATAAATGCATCCCAACATATATACAGTATACAAAAAACACACAGTCAGAACATGTATGTTTTCTCTCTCCAGTTTTCTCTTTCCCCCTCATACACTCACAAAGAAAGCAAGTTCTTTTTTTCAGTCACAGATCTGAAGCCCTACAGAGTAACTAATTTGCAGGTGTTTTAATCTGAGTATTGGATAGACATAAGGCAGCCCTGAATCTAATATGTTTTCATTGGCTTATCACTTTAGAGCTTTTAAAACCATGTCCATTATCTCATATAAAATTTGAAAACGACTATATAAGGGTTCATCTCCAATTTATAGATAAGAAAAGAGCATTTAAATATTGTTAGTGATTTGTCTCTGATCTAAATAAATACAGTGGAGATCTAGATTTGTTAACCCAAGCCTCTTCTTGCTCATATCTTAATGTTATTATTCTCATTTTTGCTTCCAGCAACAATTGTTGTTGTTGTTGATTGCTGTCGAATCAAGCATGACTCATATCAACCCTACGAACAAAAGGCCTGATGAAGCTTTTCTATAACTATCTTCATTTTTCAAAGTTCATAGAGTTTCCAGAGGCATTTTGTTTAGGAATTGGATGCAACTCCTGCTTTCAAACTTGTATTAAACTGAGAGCTCCACCAAATACTCTCCACCATGGATAACTGTTATGGCATTTGACATCCCAATGGCACAAGGTTCAGCCTCACAGCAACTCCAGGTTACTTCAGTACAGCATATTGACAGAAGAGTGCTGTACCACTTAGAAGAATGTTCCTCCAAAACATTATTCCAACTGACTTTTAAATACAAAGGCCCTTTCTGAGGTCTTGTTGACTCTAAACATGAGGCTTAAATAAAAAACAACAACAATATAGTTTGTTTTTGTTCTTATGTGCTATTGAGTCGCCTCTGACATAGTGAACCTATGTACAGCAGCCCTGAACCCTTCCTTGCCCTGAGCCAGTCTCACTAATTCTGACACACCAACCCCCACTGCCCCAGATAGTGTATCAATCCATCTCATCCAAGGTCTCTCTCTCCTGATCTGTCCATTTACCCTTCGGAGCATTATATCCTTCTCCAAGGACCAGTCTCTCCTGGCCACCACGTGCCCAAAGTATGTGAGATGGAGCTTCGAAATCCTAGCCTCTAAGGAAAAACAATTTCTCTGTCTCTAATAGACACTGATTTGTTTTCTTGACAGTTCATGGTATGTTTGAGACTCCTCTCCAATACCACAACTGGAAGGTGTCGATTCTTTGTCTGTTATCCTGAGTCATTGTCCAGTTCTCTGAAGCATAGCAAGTAATTGTGGAGAATATGCCTAGCCTAGATTAGGTTCACCTTAATCTCTAGACTGATAATGTTGCTTTTCAGCACTCTGGAGAGGTATCTGACAGAAGATTTTCCCAATGCAATTAATCTTTTGGTTTCTTGACTGCTGGTATTAAGTAAGAGTGTTGATTGTGGAGCCAAGCAAGCTGTCACTGTTAACAACGTCAATCTCTTCTTCTTCTATCATGGTGCTGACAATTGGCCCAGTAGTGAGAATCTTTGTCTTCTTGATGTTGAGCTTCAATGCATGTTGAAGACTACAGTCCTTGACCTTCTGCAGCAAGTACTTCAAGTCTTCTTCAGTTTCAGCAAGCAAGGTTGTGTCATCTGCTTATCATAGGTTGTTGATGAGTCTTTCTACAATCTTGATGCCACACTTCTCAAAAATCCCAGCTTTGAATGCTCTGTTCTGCATACAGATTAAATTAATTGGGCCACTAACTGGAAGAAATCCACATTAATTCCCATTCCAAAACAAAACCTGACTCAACAGGGTATAGAAATTGTTGCATAATAGCACTAATATCACACACTAGCAATACCCTGGTGAAAATTATCCAGAAATGACTGAAACTGTACATGGACAGAGAACTACTAGAAATACAAGCTGGGTTTAGAAGAGGTCTTGGCACTAGAGACATTATTGTCAATGTCAGATGGATCTTGGCAGAAATCAGAGAAGAATGTCTATCTGTGTTTCAAGTGTAAAGGCATTTCAATTTCAGGACACTTGATTATGCTTATGCAAAACCTATACTTAGACCAAGAAACAGTCCTCAGAAAAGAGCAAGGAAACATTACATGGTTCAAAATCAGGAGAGGGATACATCCTGTCCCCATATTGTCTCAATCTGTATGCGGAACAGATACAGCAACAGTGTAAATGACAAATTCAAACCTTGATGCCCTTACTTGATCATATCTTTGGTGTGTTCTCCTACCAGAGATATTTTGCTAATTCAGTCCAGGATCAATTCTTTCATTGTGAGAGCTCTCAGGAAGAAATGAATAAACCTGTCACACAAAAGTTGAGAATAGGTAAAGTCAAAACTGTTTTCAGTTCTTGAGTCAACTGTCCAGAAAATATTTTCTTGTAATTAAAGAGAAGTAAACTAGGGAAAGATAAGCCAGGAAAGATGGAAAGTGGACCAAATTTAACAGAAGGGCAGACACAAGAGAAATGGGTCTTGATGTCACTGTCTGAATGAACAGACTCAGTGAGTCAAGGGCAGCTCAAGTTATGTCCTTTCAGTTCAATTACTTAAAAAAATGTCCTCTTTGTTACCTTGTTTTTCTCTGTTTAAGGATAAATTTACCTGCATTTTTATCATTTGTAAGGGAAACAAAAATACTGATGCTAAAAAAAAAAAGGAAACAACTCAAAACCACCTCATTTTAATTGAACCAGTTTCAACTCATAGGCAACATTCCACCAGATTTTTGATTCAGTAAAACACATTGTAAAAATTGCCCATCTTTCTCCATCTGAATTGCTGGTGGACTTTATTGCAAGAAAAGCTCAGGCTTTGGGTGATCAGAACCAATATTTATGGACTATGCCAAAGGAAAAGAGCGTGAAGAACGTTCCGGAGGTAGACTCAAGATCATAAGGACTAAACAGTAGATCTACTTCTGTAATAATCTACTTGTGATTATTCTACCTTTGTATCTACCATTCATGTTCTAGTAGTATTACGAACAATGCCTTGAGTCTGTGAAGAACCTAATATATAAGTGTTGAGTGGATAGATTATTGAAGTAAATGAAGAAATAAATTGATGTTGGTTTCAAGGAGCTAACATAACGTAGCAGAAAGAACACAAAAGAGTTTTGAATTAAACCGTTATGAATTTGTACATAGCCTCTCTTTTCTCACTATTGCTGCTGTTGCTTGCCTTTGTGGGAGAATCAAATCATAGCTGATCCTCCAGAGGGTTTTCAGAGGCAGTTGATCACACGGGAGGATGCTGTCTATCCTTCTCCTATGGAGCAGCTGGTAGATTCTGACCGTGTGCCTCTGGGATTATAGCACAACTTCTTCACCACTACACCACCAGAGCTCCCTATTTACTCACTAGTGTTAGAAATCTGAACCGCTTCTTTTGCCTATTCTATCAAGTCTATATCTCAAGAAAAAGTATGGACTATAATCCACATAACATTTCTAAAAATGTTTGGTTCATTATAATACTCAAAAAAAGTCGACTGAAGTTCTAAAATTATGCAAGCGTAGTTTTTCAAACAATTTTGAAACACAAGGATCATTATTAGGTGAATATTATAAGATCTGTTATAAGCTAAATATTAGATGGCCTCACATCTTGGCCTAAACACATTAAGTATTGGAGAAACCTCATCTCTCATCTCCAACCCTCTTGGCTTCTTAATGCTGCTGCTGCTTCTTCTTCTTCTTCTTCTTCTTCTTCTTCTTCTTCTTCTTCTTCTCCTTCCTTTTCCCTTTTCCCTTTCTTCTTTTTAAAAAAATCTGTTTTCAATCTGAATTCTCCTAATAATCTTTTTGTTTCCTTTGTTTTCTGCTGCATTGATCAATGTCTCATCCACTATGAAAATCTTTTAATATGTATATTGTTGACAATATGTTTCTTTTACCAAGGACAGGGCTCTTTGTCTATATTGTTTACATTAGAAGCTCAACAAGCTAGAACAGTGCCTGCTTCATAGCAGACTACTAATAAATGTTTGATGAGTGAGTTAATGATTGAATGCATACATGAAAAGAGGGAAGAAAGAATCAACACTCTGGCCAAGAACAGTTCTTCTCTTCGATGATGAGAGTAGGACTCCGTAAAGAGCATCCAGAACTTTTGAAAAGGAAGCATGAGATACCTCAGAAAACATGCTTGTAAAACTTGAGTATTACCAGTTCCAAGATGAGACTTGGGGAAAAAAATAAGGAATAACAACAGAAATGCTTAGAGAGAAAGAAATTGTTATCATTTATTGATCATCACTTTATGCCAATAAATTTTGTATATCTCCATTGACTCTTTTAGGGTGGCCTAGTCTTAAGACATTCCTCTAGGTCGTATAGCCCTGGTGTACAAGTTGCCGTACAATGGTCACTTGTGGTTGCTGTGAGGCTGAACATTATGACACTGGTGTGTCAAATGTGTTAATGGCTGGTTACCAAATGCAGACAGAGAGTGGGGTGGAGCTCCCTGATTAAAACAAGCTTGGAAGGAGGAGTGGCGTCCACTTCCGTAATAGCTTGCCTCCGGAAACCCTATGAACCTGGAGAGAAGATCAAAGGCACCCAAGCGTCAAAGACTCTCCTTCATAGGGTCGCCCGAGTCGCCTGTGACTCGACGGCACTTAACAACAACAACAACAACAACAACAGCAGTCTTAAGAACCTGTACTGTGATGCCACAGGCCTGTGGTTCAAGTTCACCAACTGCTCCATGGGAGAAGGATGGGCAATCTTCTCACTTGCAGTTTACTGCCTCTGAAAACCCTCTGGAGGGTCAACTGTGAGTCAGTTGTGACTCGACAACAAACAGTCACAATGACCAGTAATTTGTTTAGGTTTGATTATATTCCAAATCTTATAAGACATAACTAGGTAAGATTTTCCAGAAGCTTAAATTTTGAACTCTAGCTACTGTGTTTCTTTATCCAAGAGTTGTTATTCTGTTGAGTTTTCAGAGGAGAAGTTTACCCACTTTTCTCTGCAGGGCTACAGATTTGAACTGTCTGCAACTCCTTGTCACTAAGCCGTTAGGGCTGCTTTGTCCAAAAGTGGTCAAAGCTTTGTATTATTCATTTTTATTTGACATGAGCTGCTCTGGTCTTTCATACTAGATTTTATTCTGGAAGTTGCTCAAGATGAGATTTTTTTGCTTTTCTTTATACACTGGAGCTTTTGAAGATGTTGTTAAGAGTATAGAAATACTTAAGAGCAGAGTAGGCTAATTGTCAATGATAAAAATTTTATACAAGCATTATTGATTCATTCTATTTGTTTTGTAGAATGTCACCATGTTTATTCAAAACACTAATATAATTACATTTTTCTAAAATATAGTTTTTACGGGGCACAGCTAGGCAGGAAATACAATGATCATTTTATAAAAGGAGTTAGACTTAGGTCTTCCCTTTCTTTTTTGGAAAAAGTTATGTAGTGTGGCTTGAGGATCCCAAATAGTGTACTAAGTTAGTTTTCCCATCCTGTAATATAAACCAATCACTAGATGGACAGCGAGAACAATCATTTTAGCAGTTCCTTCGATGATTTTACTGTTAAATCCTTAAACTGCAAGAGAGAAAGAACTGATCCTTCAAAAGGTCTACACCTTGTATTAGGTACTTAATGAAACTTAGGAGGCTGACTTCAGCAGTCAAATTAATTGACCTGGACTTTGCCAAAACTCTTTTAAAAGAGTCTCTGCATCTTTTCCCATTTTATTCTCAGCCAACTTCCAAGCCTTAAAATCTTCTCCCGAAGGAAAGGGGGGAGGACATTGCTGGGTACCTTAAAAAGCACATAAATGTGGTAGGTGAATATATCGCTTACCATTTCTCATGCCTAATTATCCAGAAATCTATAGTAGTGTCCTGCATATTTGCTTCAAAAGCTATTTGCTCTTTCAGACTTCCCAATTCAAAAGCTGACTTTGCATTAGCACATCCTTGTTCTCTGCAGCTTCTTTTCTCAGATTGTTTCTTTTCCCAAGTTTTATTTCCTCTTTTATGTATTATGCCCTTTTACCAATTGGACCTCATTTTCCCCCATGAAACACTTGGAAGTATGTGTGTGCGAGGTGTGTGTGTGTATCTGTCTGAAGCCTGAAGTAACTGAGCAATTTAAGTTTAATAGAATTTCAAACTTGCCTTTGGAGATAGGCTCTGTTTCCGTGGGTAAAGAAGAGATATCGCCTTAATGAAGCAGAAAGGTAGTGCCAGTGATGAATAAGATGCTTGCATTTATACACAATTTCTGAGCAGAGATGTCCAAAATCTGTTTCAAAAGTCAGCTTCACAAATGCTGCACAACAGCATCATTGGTAATACAAGAACAAAAGAGAGCAAAATAGCCCAAACCCATAAACAGCAAGATTGGATTATTTCTCAGGGTGGAGTCTCATTTGGCTCATAAGAGGCTTTCAATTAGGGAAATGGACTGATGTTAATCCGTTCTTACAATCCTTTTATGAGGGTTCAAATAATTTCAACAGCTGTTGAATCAGTGTTATGATGAAATAACAAAGGTGAGATTGCATAGAACAGAAGAAAGAGGGGAAAATACAGGAATCTGGGAGAAATGGCAGGAGTCTTCATTGAGGATTAGTCACAGTCCTTAAGAATATAAAGATTTTGGGATTTTTCTGCCTTGTTTTGCATCTTTTCTGGTCCAGTACAAATCACAGAGCACAAAATTGGCAAATATTTGCCAGATGCTTAGAAAGAAAGAAGAAAAACATAAAACAAAAGGAGAGGGAGGGTAGAGAAGAAAGGAAGAAAAGGAAGAATAAGGAAAATATAAAAGCAAGGGAAGTGCTATGTTTTTAATTCTTATGGCTTGGTTTAATATGTGAAGTGTCTTGCTTCCAGAGAAGAATATCCTTCAGAAAGATTCTGGAGCTCCATCCCTATAATTATCTAAAGTTCTTTCTCAGTTTACTTCAAATACCTTCAAATTTAAACCACTAGTTGTTTTTTGAATCTCTGCCTAAATTAGAGAATGTGCAAGACCCTGAAGAGCAATACATACAGGAAGTGAATGAACTTGGAATAGCATCCATTCATATGTTTCTTCTCCCTCAGAAGATTGCATAACAGTGATGGACCAAGAACAGCGCCTCTGAAGTCTACTGAATTTGAATATAAACTCTGTAAGGGGAAAAAAATTTCTGTTAGCAACGTATTTTTATTTCCGTGCCCTTAAATTCCAATGAGGCATCAACCAAGGGCACCTCAGCTATACTCTGTCTCATCTAGTACCCAACATTCTCCAAGGACTGTGTCATTTGTCTAACTGATGACCAGAAAACATATGTGAGTTTGCTTAGTGTGGCGATTTCTCTCCTGTTCTCAGGTCCATGTGTGTTCTTAGATAGTGAATGCTGATGTGCTTTACAGCATGGGATGGGGGCGGAGGATTATGGCGGTTCATGTGTTGGGGACTAGGTGGGGAAACTGATGTATCATTAGGCAAGTCTGTCATAAATGCAATTCTAACCATTATCCTCCAATCTCACTTTTATTTTTTTTTTCACTGCTGGTTTACTAAACCCTGAAGTAAATCACTCATCCCCTTTGGTGGGGGATAGTATTTAAAATACAGAAAATGATTGTAATGGCAAGAGATGATAGATGATAGATTGATAGATAGATAGATAGATAGATAGACTTATAGACGATAAATAGATGACAATAATAAGAAAACATATCATTTCTTAGCATGTTCTAAGTCTTTCATAACTGGCAGCTGAAACTACTGTGTAGTTACACCATGCTTCGCTTGTTCAATAAATATGCGTTAATTCATTGCTGTCAAGTATGGTGCCCAAGATTAAATCAGGTAGAAAAACAGGATTTTTAAAAGTGTCCTTCTAATCTTAATTACTTATTTTTTACATAACTTACTCCCCACTAACCCTACAAACCCAAAGCAATATAAAAAGCAAAGTGTTAATTTAGGCGGTTTTTGGTGACGTTGATTAATGCAGAAAGATATTACTCACTAATTACAGACAGAACCCCCTCATTTGAACTCAATAACAGTTTTAATTAAAATTCTTAGTCTCCCAAAGCATGACTTCCTTAACCTGGTTTAATTATTTTGTGGGCCTTGCCTATGACCTTGCATTAATTTGCATGGTGCAAACATGTTTTTCCGATTTGTCTGGCTATGTGCTATTATGGAAGAATTTCACATTTTAGCTAAAATCAACACTAACCAAAGATGCCAGCTGATTAATTGGGCTTAGAGATGTGTCACATATGCACTTAAAATGCAAATAAATGGTGGACTTTAACAGTGAATATTTAATAAAAATGCAGAAGTTTTCAACTCTTTCATCTAATTTTAATTAAATGTGAATGTGTTAACTATATACCACTTAAATAGTGAAATATCCAAAGGCAGTTTGCTGTTAACGATTTTTTTGCAACCTGCATTGTTTCAAGATGGTATACAAGTCCAATAGGAAATCTACATCAAAATTTCAGATGAGCACATTTATTTTAAAATATAAAATGAGTTGCAAACATGCAAGCAATTCTACTTTAGAAATTTGTCCTGCAGCTATATAAATATATGTACAAGATGGTTTCACATGGGATTATTTGTTGTTGTTTTTCACATGGAATTATTTGTAATAAAGAAAAGCTGAAACAACATCCATGCCTATCAATTGTATGTATCTGTACAAAAGGCAAATATAAAGGACGTTCATGAGACTATGTACAGGGCAGAGTGGCCATCACTGCAGATGTGTCGTTGAACTGAGAAAGGAGGCTGTGCGTGCTATGAGCATGTACTTTATTCCTCCACGGATGCAGAACTTTAGGAAAATGAAGTGAAGGCTCCGAAAAGGAGCAAGTCCAGCCCATCACAGGGCAGTTTGTCTTTCGCTCTGTGGTCTCCATTGGAGAAGTCTTTACCAGAGACACTGTCCGGCAAGTCAGGTTCTGCTGAAAAGGATCAAGAATTTGCAATCTACATTTACAGCTAATTTTTTCATTTCATTGTAGTAATCTATATACATAACAACAACAGCAATCTATATACAATCACATTTTTCATTTTAACTCTTTTTTAAATGTACAATTCAGTGGCATGAATTATATTTACAGTGGTACAGAATCTTCACCACTACTTGGAGAACTTCTCATCCACTAAAATAGAAACTGAACCTATTAAACAATCTAGTATTATTCCCCACCCCTTCTTCTCCTGGTAAACTTTCATTTACTTTCTATATTAAGAAATTTATGTATTCTAATTATTTCATAGGGAGCTCTGGTGGCCTAGTGGTAAGGAGTTGCTCTGTCAAATCAAAGGCCTGAGGTTCAAATCCACCATTCTATTTCTGAGGAAAATATGGGCACTCTCCTCTTTTGTATTTTGCAGTCTCTGAACCCCTACTAGAGGGTCAGCTGTGATTTGATGGTTCAGACTCAACAGTACAAAACAACAACCCAAATTATTTTGTTTAAAAGCAATCATATATGATGCTTGTCCTTTGTACATGGCTTATTTGAGTTACCATAAAATTGTCAAGGTTAATCTATGCCATTTTATGTATCAGGGAGCTTCATACCTTCTCATGGCTAGATAATATTCCATTCCGTGTACATACTGCTGGCTTGATATTTCTCCGATTTCTGTTACCATTCCAGAGGAATTTACACTAATAATGTTTAACTCACTTATTCCCATTGCTGTTGAGTTAGATGTGACTCATAATAATGTTGTCAGAAGTTACAAATAGTACAGAAAGCGATTGTAAATCATATAGAACAAGATTGCTCATCTTTCTCCCATGGATCTACCTAGGGTATTAGAATGACCACAGAGGTCATTAGTGTATTAGAAAGACCACCTTTGGGTTAATAGGGCAATTAACTAAGCACACAACTTGCCACCACAGCGCCCTCATTAGTCACACTAGTGAATAATGTGTACTCACTGCTTAAACCAATATCTGTGAAATCAAGCCCTACTGTTTCTCAGTTAAATTAAGCACTATCATGATTACCTTCTATGAAAGGGGAAAAGAAATGATGCTCAAATATTTTTGTGTGGTATTTCTGCATCTAACTGTCTGGATACCTTGAAAGCCTATTCTATTTTTAAAATGAAAACGAAGGAGAATGAAGTGAATGAAGAGGAAGGAGAGGAGACCGAGAAGATTAAAGGGGGAGAGTAGGTGAAGGAGAAAGGAGGGAGAGGGAAAGAGGGAGGAGAGGAGAGGAAGAGAGAGAGAGGGAGAGAAAGGGAGAGAGGGAGAGAGAGAGGGAGGGTAGAGGGGGATAAGAAAGGAAGAAAAAAGAAGACAAATAAGCAAATAACAAAGTACCATTGATAATAAGTCCATCTCTCTTTATACATTACAGAAAGAGTACAAGTTAATACATGAAAGCAATAGTTAAGTTAGACTTAAGAGAGCAAATTCATATTAAATTTTCCCCTTTTCTTTGTGTTCCTGAATATTCAAAGGATGTTGTTGTTGTTGTTGCTCTTCCTTTAATATTCACATCTCATAAATGAAAGTTAACAGATTTAGTCAAAATCAGTCTATTGTTCTGGTTATGTACCACGAGTTAGAACCAACCCACAGCTGAGCCTCCTGCAGATTTTCAGAGGCAGTGATTTGGAGGGAAGGAGATTGTCATCTTTGTCTCATAGAGCAGCTGGTGGCTTTGAACCAAGTACCTTTGAATTGGCAGCATACCTCCTAAACACTAAGCCACCAGAGCACATTGTTATGTACTGTCAACTCGCTTGAGACTCGTAGCAATCCTATGTACAATAGCTCTGAACCCTGCTCTATCTTGAGCTAATTTTATTGTCTTCGATGCATCTAGTCTTTCACAAATTTTTATGTACTAAAATAAAAAATATTAAGCCCAATGCTTCTGGTTAAATAAAGAAAAAAACCCAGAGGAAAGAATTAATACTATTCAATTGATGATAATAATGATAATATGATGATGATGATGATGATGATGATGATGATGATGATAATAATAATAATAATAATAGTTTTGATGGCTTAGTTGTAAGGAATTGCACTGCCCGTTCAAAGGAACACAGTTCAAAATTGCCAGCTGCTCTATGAGAGAAAGACAATCTCTTGCTTTGTCACTGCTTCTAAAAATTCACTGGTGGCCAGCTATAGGTCATTCTGACTCGATGATACATAACAACAACACATGTTTAAAGATAAAATAGCTAATAGTCCACACCTACTCATTGCCATACAGTTGAACTTGATTTACAGAGACTATCCATTAGTTGGCATAAGCTGTGAATCTTTTTGCCAGGAAACCATCCATCTTTTTCTTACACAGCTGCTGGTGGAGTGAACTGCTTTCCCTTGGTTAACAGTCTATTAGGTTACACTCTACAGACTGAATATTATCGGTACTTCTTTTTGAATCTCACTTGCACTTCGACATATACACGAAATTACACAGATTCTTAGATTTTTTAAAAAAACAATGTGAATTAGCACACCTAATAAAATTATAGTACAATAAAGATCAAAAGGCTAATATAACATTAGCCTTTTCTGTGTCTATAAATTTCTGATCTATTTTCATTAAGACAAAAATTCAGTCAAAATAAAAACATTGGGTTTTTAAAACTTATGCTTATAACCAATGAAATGTAGGAAATAGCCTGCAAATTCATGTCATGAATGCTTTTAAATCTCAGCAAATATTCACATGTTTTTGTGTTTTTGTTTTTTTATTGTTGCTATGTACAGTTGGACATGTTATAAGGAGGGGCAAGTCCTTGGAGAAGGACATCATGCTTGGGAGGGTGGAGGGATGGTGCAAGAGGGGAAGACCCTCTATGAGGTGGATTGATTCAGTGACTGGGATAATCGGGATGGGTGTGTCAGAGGCAGTGTGATTGGCACAGGATAGAGCAGGGTTTAGGGCTATTGTACATAGGGTCGCTATGAAGCGACTTGACTGCACATGACAACAACAACAACATGTACAGTTAAGATAAACTTTCAGCTGACTCTCCAGGGAGCACGGGAGAAGATTGTCTTTTTCCCATGAAGACATAGGTGAATTCGAACCACATGCTTTCAGATACAGAGTGCAACCTTTAACACTAAGCCACCAGGAAATGAAATGAAAAATAGTTTAAAATATCATGAACAAGACACAATCATGTCCAATTTCATGGCATACTTGCCCTATTCCTGGACATTTGCAAATTATTCGAAATTCTGGAGTTCGTATGTGAAACATTGCTAGAATAGGAGTTTCCTAAGGCATTGCATTAAATTTTATAAATTAAACAGCTTAGTAATAATAGATTCAAAATCAATCAAATGATAAGATTCAAAGAGTTTTATTAGTTTAAAGTGTGCACTGGTAGAAAATAGAATGGAACATTAAATATATAAAACTCTTTACATTTTAAACCTTTAGTCCTTGGGCATCTTTAAAAAGAAAAGAAAATAGCTGTGAATTTTCTTTACTCTTGATTTTTCTTTTAGTTCACTCATGCCTTTAGTTCACTCTTCTCAAGAGTGGCATGGATTTCCTTACAAAGGCTGTGGTGAAGAATGCAGCATTTCATGGGGAGTCTGAGTAGGTTCCTAAAATCATCACTTTTATTCTAAATCCTTTCCACTATCTTTTAGTAATCTCCTTTAGACTTTTTTTGTCAATATTTCTCAGAACTATCAGAGAACAGATGAGAAATGCTAAGCTCTGGGAAAATGATATCATGGAATATTTTCTTATTTCCCTCTCTGATTTGTATTTTTGTTTTTGGTGTGTTTTCTCTTTTCTCAATTATGAATCTTGACTACATTAACAATTTATGATTTCACTGCTTCTTTATGGTGCAATCTGTCTCATCTGAGCTTTGTAATTATTTAAAGCAATTATCCATTATTCTCTTCCAAAGTTTCTAAGGTTTCGATTTTCTCTTACTCAAGTCTATCTTATCCTCTTAAGTGTGAAGATCATTCTCCCTCTTGTCAATAATGGGAGTCAAATCGAAGTTGGTTTTTTTCTCAAAGTTTATTGGTTTGCCCTCTCTGTGTAAAAATGCCACAGTTCCAGTAGGCCAATGGTTTGAAAATTTGTGACTGTATGTTAAAGCAACAAAGATTCACTTTCAACTTTATAAGTAAATTTATCTGGTACAAAGCCCAGGAATCTCTGTATACTTTATTTATACAGTATAAATACAACATCTTTGTGAATTTAGGACAAGGAGTCAGAGCTAAATCAGAAAAAACTACTAAAAATATTAAAAACAAACTGTACAAAACATGTATAAAAAATTTGTGATCAAGGTAGTTTGAAGAACAAAGTGGGAGCCAATAAGATTGTAATTCTCATCTTTGTTACACTACTAACAAAACATATCACCTACGTGAATGTGTAATTTATCATCTATATAACTGTAGAATTGATATGTTGTCATTGTTATGTGCTGTCAAGTCACCTGTCACTCATAGCAACCCTATGAACAACAGCTCTGAACCCTGCTTTATCCTGAGCCAACCTTATTATCTCTGACATATCTAACCCCATTACCCCAGTCACTTAGTTAATCCATCTCATTGAGGATCTTCCTCTCTTGTGCTATCCCTCTACCTTCCCAAGCATAATGTCTCTTTCCACGGATTTCCTTGCAACACTCCCAAAGTATGGGAGATGGAGCTTCAGAACCCTTGCCTCCAAGGACCAGACTGATTTTACCCCCTCCAGGACAAATCTATTTGTTCTCCTAGCAGTCCATGGTATATTCAATGCTCTTCTCCAGCACCACAGCTCAAAGGCATCAACTCTTGTTCTATCATCCATAGTCATTGTCTAGCTTTCTGATACCTAGCATATAATTGCAAAGATAATGGCTGGCTCAGGCACACCTTAGTCTCTAGACTGGCATCGTTGCTCTTCAGTACTCTGAAGATGTCCCTAACAGCAGACTTTCCCAGTGCAATTCATCTTTTGATTTCTTTTCTGCTGGTACCAGGGGTATTGATTGTGAAGCCAAGCAAACTAAAGCTATCTACAATCTCAGTCTCTTTACTCCCTATCATGATGCTGCCAACTGACCCAGTGGTGAGAATCTTCATTTTCTTGATGTTGAGCCTCATTCCATAATGAAGGCTGCAGTCATTAACCCTCTGTAGCAAGTGTTTCAAGTCCTCCTCAGTTTCAGCAAGCAGGGTTGTGTCTTCATAACACAGGTTGTCGATGAGTCTTCCTCCAATCCTGATGCCACTCTTCTCATACAGCCCAACCTCCTGGATGATTTGTTCCGCATACAGATTGAAAAGATATGGAAATAGGACACATCCCTGGCATGCACCCTTCCCGATTCTAAACTATACAGCAACATTTCAGAGACTATCCTTTGGCTAGCACCACTATTTCTAATCCACTTGTCCTTTGACTATTTTTACTACTGTTTCTAGTTACCATTGATTTCACTCAGACATTTGACACCTTATATTCAGCAAAACTAAAAGTTAACCAGTTCTGCACCATCTTCATCATCGTTGAGACATGGGAGGCCATTGCTGTGATCATTGTATTAATTATGACATTCTGGTGATGTAGCATATTTTTTTTGCTGATTTGCTAACCCACAGGTTGGAAGTTCAAGTCCACCAGCGGATTCATGGGAGATAGATGAGCATTCTCCTTCCGTAAAGATTTCCAGCTTCAGGGACCTAATGGAAGTTTGTTATGGCAGTGAGATTAGACTTTTTAAAAAATATTTTTTGTGGGTCTAAAAACCAAACACACAAGTCCTCATTGCTGTGGAGTTGGAACTGACTCCTGTTTGACCCTCCACTGTGTTGCTCATCTTTCTCTCTTGGAGCCACTGGTGGATTCAAACTGCCTGTCTTTAGATTTGAACTCTCCATTCACTAGAGCTCCCTTTTGGTTCTTTATTAGACGGGTCAAATATGTATTCATCTGAAATTAGTAAGGGTCTCATGATACCTTGCCATCCAATAGGTCATAAGTCGTTCTCTTCCAGAGAAGCTTTGGGGAAAGTCTCAGTTCTCGTAGGAAAAGGAAACAGACTTCTTGTCTCTCCCACTTTGGAGAGTCATAACCACTTTGTGATGGATTAGGAATTGATGTCTGTAAGGTAAAAAGCAGAAGTGTAGCTTAATGGCATGCAAAGTTTCAATGAGCCTGGGCCTCTGATGATTCATCTAAAGTACAGAACAAGAGCCAATGGCCACTGATTCCCAGACTACAAGTGTAAGGAAACAAAGTCTTCTTGATGTGACCTTTTGTTAACTGACAGTTATGTTGTTTGCCACCAAATGCATTCCTCAGTCGTTGTTTCTCAAATTCCCATTTCATAAGCGTCACAAAGTGAACACTTCAAATATCGTCAGGTCTCTCCCTGAGAAGTTCTGTCACAGTAAACTTTGGGTGGAAGCAGCATCTGTATTCATAAAAAGCATTCCAGGTGATCCTTAAGTCAGTGTTGCTCCTAACTGTATTTAAATCATTAAAACATATTTGAAAAAAAATTAAAAATTTAATTATCCAGAGGCCTGGCTCTATTCTCCACTTGGGTTTTGTCAATGCAAACTTAAAATAGACTAGTGAGAACACAGAGCTGAGAAATTTTCACAGGTGCTTCTCATTATTTTCCCTGCTTTGATGACTGGGTTCTTGCCACCTTGATTCACACTTTTCCACCACCAACCATCTCCCTTCTCCATTTTCCCCCCTGGTAATCTTACCTCTCGCCTGCTGTAATTCTTACTTTTCCTGGAATAGCCACCTCTCCTGTGTCACTTTCTCTCTTTACAGCTCCCCATCTATGCTCCTGTTCCTCTTTATTCTATGATTGACTCTCCCTGAGAAGCCATTTGTGATCCCCTATTATGAAGAATTCCCTATAAAAATAAATTATATTGTGCTGTGTTTGGAAGATAAACTTGATGCGGTAGACAGCTGCACTCGGCAACTCTGTGCAAGCACGTTTAAAGCAGAATCCTACCACTAGCTCAGCGGGAACTCTCCAAGAGCTGAGATCAGCTGTTGGACTACCCATCAGTTGCCCTGTAGAAGGCCAAACTTGCTGGGTGAGAAATGAAAGAACAGTATCACCAGGTGATCAAGTCAGAGATGGCAAAACGAGTGCTGTTCCCAAAAACATGCTGGAATGATTAACTTTCTTTACTTACACTGCCGTGTTTCATCAGGAACAAACCAAAATAACTTAGAAAAGGTTTTGTTTTTTGGAGGGAAGTAATGTTGGCATTGTTAATATGTTTTGACACATATATATCTTGTCTTTTACAATTAAGAAAAAAGAGGACTGTAGGTAAATAAGTTTCTGGCAAAACATCTTCAAATTAAATGTCAAAATTAGTAAGACTTACCTTTCCCCTCCTAAATAATGTTGATTTATTTTGTTTTTCAAAAACAATGGAAATGGAAATGCATTTCATGGGAAAATATTAAGCAATGAGTTGATCTATAATGGTTTTCTAGGCTAATTCCCTTCTGTGCTACAACCAGGAAAAGGAAAGAGGACATCTACTTTATAGAGTTATGCCATCTTTGTTTACCTAGTCTCCATCTTGTGTTTAAAGAGATTTTGTGAATTTTTATCAGCTATTTAGAGTGAGGAAATTTTCCTCTCCTTATTATTCCCCAAATCTTCCTTATCTATTCTAAGCTAACTTTACTGTTTCCTTTAACACTTTCACAAATCATGGATTCAATTCTTTCTAGTATCTACTTCTTTAAAAATTTCTGGATTATGATTGTACACAGCTTTAGTTTGCTTGGCTCCATAGTCAACAGTCTTGGCACCAGCAGCCAGGAAATTAAAAGGCGCATTGCCATGGGAAAGTCTGCTGTT
>NW_006399826.1:10085883-10086464 GCF_000299155.1 Elephantulus edwardii | reverse complement strand
AACAACAATGGTATAGGATTTGACTCTATAAGAATCCTGTGTGCAATATGAAAAACGATATGGTCCTATACTATCCTTGCAACCATGGGTGAGCCCATTGTGGCAACAACTATGCCAACCCTTCTAATCTGAGGGCTTCTTCTTTCTCCAAGTCTCTAGTCTTAATCCATAGGGTGTTGGAGTTGCACTGCTAACCCAAAGTTCGTTCATTCATAGGGTTTCTATGAGTCATCTACGACTTGAGGTCACCTAACAACAATAACAAGAAGGACTTAGGTAAGAACACATTTCCTGTTTATTCTTAAGAGAAGATTAGGAATTCTCAGAAATGGCCTGTAAGGGGGGATTTTGATAAGTAAGTGATGAGCCCTAGTTTCCTATCTCCAATTCATTTCAATACATTATTGTTATGTAGATATAACTATTAACCTGATTTCTAATCTACGCATACTTTTGACCATGCAGTTTGGTGGCCTAGTGGTAAGAAACTGTATTCCAATGCCAAAGCCCTTCAACTCTCAGCCACCAGCCACTCTGCAGGAGAAGGGTGGACAGGGAATGATTTAGCATCTCTGAAAACC
>NW_006399826.1:10067496-10081473 GCF_000299155.1 Elephantulus edwardii | reverse complement strand
TTACAGTCCTTAGTATTTATAGGGAAGTTCTATTTATTGATTGGAGTCACTATGAGTTGGAGTTGTGTTGTTACCTCAAAGGCCATATCTCTCTGGTGGTTTGAATCCATCAGTAGCTCTATGGGAAAAGATGGGCAATCTTCTCCTCTGTGCTTTTCAGTTTTATAAGAGGGTCAGCTTTGAATCAACCTGGCAGCAATGAGTTGAATTGAATTGGTGATTCGAGATGGGATCAGCATCAGTGGGTGTAGTTTAGATTTAGAAATGTCAGAAAGACACAGTAAACAAGCTGAAAGTCCAGGAATCTCTATCTTGTTATAATAATGTTAACGTAACTTTATAACTTAGACAAATTAACACCATTTACTATCAAGAAAACAAACGTTCTTACCACTGAGTCAATAGGCAATAATATCTTGATGGATAGAGAAAGAATTGAAGTTATCAATGAGTTAATCTTCCTTGGATTCATAATCAACACCTTTAACACCAGTAGTCAGGAGATCAAGTGATATATTGCACTGGAAGTCTGCTATTTGTGACCTCTCTAAAATACTGAGGAGCAGTGTTGTTGCTTCTAGATTAAAGTATTCTTGATTCAGGTCATGGTCTTCTCAATCACTTGTTATCACTTTGAGAGATGGATAATGAATAAGGATAATAAAAGAAGAGTTGATGCCTTCGAGTTGGCGTGTTCAAGAAGAGTACTGAACATCCCATGGACTGCTAAAAGAACAAACAGGTATGTCTTGGAAAACGTGCAACCGAAGTGGTCGTTGGAGGGAAAGATGGTGAAGCCTTGTCCTTCGTATTTTGGACATGTTACTAGAAGAAGTTATTCCTTGGAAGGGGATATCATACTTAGGAAGGTGGAGGGTCAGTGAAAGAGAGGAAGATCTGTAACGACATGGATCTATACAGTGACTGCAGCAATGGGCTCAGTTTTATCAGAGGTGATGAGGACGGCACTGATAGGACAGGGATCTGGTCTGCTGTTGATAAGGTCACTGTGACTGATACTCAACAGCACCAAGCAACACAACTGTGATTCAATTGGTTTATTTATAGAATTGAAACTAAAAGTAATTTCTCTTCTATTTTTTGAAGATCAGGAACTCATTTGTCCTTCCAGAGAAGTAACAGGGTTGGTTGGTTTTTGGGAGTTTTTTTCATCTCCAAGGTGTGGGAGAGTCTTGCTGATCCATCATCTTTGAACTTCATTTCCTTTGACCCTTTGCCCCTTTCCCCAAAACCTCTGAATAAAATGATTTGATCACAAAAAAAAAAGGAAAGGAAAAGAAAAGGAAGAGATAAAACTAACATTAAGTATATTTGAAAAATAGTAACAATTGTAAAATCACATAATTTTGGAGGTAAATCAGAGCCACATCCTGTGTTTCAGTGACACAATCAGAGCATTAGTAGAAGTTACCACAAAGCTACAGGCAACTCAAACAGGGACATTGTTGTCATTGTTGTTATGTGCCATTGAGTCCCTACGACTCATAGAGGCCCTATTTATAACAGCCCTACACCCTGCTTTATCCTGTGCCAATCTTATTGTCTCTGACACACCTACCCCCATTACCCGAATGACTGAATCAATCCATCTCATTGAGGGTCTTCCTCTCCTGCATTATCCCTCCACCCTCCCAAGCATGATGTCTCACCCTAAGGACCGGTCCCTTCTTGCAACATGTCCAAAATATGTCAGAGGAAGTTTCAGAATCTTTGCCTCCAAGAAACAGTCTGGTTTAACCCTCTCTAGGATGAAACTCTTCATTTTCTTAGCAGTCCATGGTATGTATATTCAACAGGAGGGGAAGGCCCTCTATGAGGTGGATTGATTCAGTGACTGGGGTAATCGGGATGGGTGTGTCATAGTGCGATTGGCACAGGACAGAGCAGATTTTAGGGCTGTTGTACATAGGGTCGCTATGAGTTGCAAGCAACTCGATGGCACGTAACAACAACAATGGAAGTATGCTAAAATATCAGAGAGGAAAAAGAAAGATAAATATTTTTCCCTCTCCCCTTGATCCGTAGCTGCCCAAAGCTTTTTTAGATTTGGTTTTTTGTTCTTGTCGGATCTGACTGGCATTGGAGGAGATTGCCCCTCATTCTCCAGTGGAGCATCTGGTGGATTTGAAATACACACCTTTGGGATTGCAATGTAGCTTCTTACAACTAGGCCACCAGAGTTCCCTATCTAAAGCATTTATTGGCATAATACACTTTATACCAGTTACACTTAAGTCCACTTATTTTTCTTGTGATCCTTGCCATTTATTCATGTAAAATGTACAGAAGTCAAAATCTTTTTGACCACACACACACACACACACACACAAGGAAAAGGATAAGAGAAAAGAAAATATGAATTGAGCTTCCTTTGGCAGGAAGAATGTCTTCTATTTCCCTGGATACATAATTTTACACAAATGTCTATTTCTTTAGGGAGCTTTGGTGACCTAGTAGGTGAGAAGTTGCACTGACAACTCAAAGGCAGCCAGTTCAAGTCCACCAGCTGCTCTATGGTAGAAAGATGGAAAGTCTCTTCCTGTATGACTTACAGTCTCTGAATACTGTGATGAGCAAGCCACAAGTCATTTCCACCGCAAGGGCAGTGAGTCAGTTAATGAGTGATTTATTCCTTTAACAGACACTTGTTAACCTATAAATTAGCTTTCACAGACTCTAAAGCATAATGGAGATAACAGATAAGTAAGCAAACGATGAATATGCATTTCAACAAGGAAACTATAGAATGCAATGTAAGTGCAAAGAAAAGATATCCTCATCCTACTTATTCCAGGTATTTAAAACAGACTTCCCCAAGGGGATGAAATGTGGAGCTGAGGTATAAGACACAATTATTTAAGGGGACACTTTGGAGGCATAATATTTCAGCAAGAGACAATATTCTGTATCACAGCTCGAGAACAAGAGAGATCATGGTGTGTTAGAGAAACCTAGCAAGATTCATTATTGATATAGTTTAGAGCAAATTGTAGGCCACCATGTGTTGCATTGTACATCTCTGGCAGTTCAAATCCACCAATGGCTCTCAAAGGATGGAAAATCTTTTTTCATCAGATATATAGCCTCAGACAAAGTTTAACAGAACAGACAGCAATATATGTTGGAGAAGATGTGGAGAGATAGAAACTCTCATAAACTGTTAATGAGATTTTAAAATGATACAGTCACTCAGGAAGGCAATATGACATTTCCTCAAAAAAGCTGAATGTAGACATTTTATATGACCCAGCTAGTCCACTGTTAGGAGTATATCTCAAGGAAATTAGAACTGAGCCACAAAGGGAGATTTGTACACCAATGTTCATAGCAGTGCTATTCACCATAGCAAGAACATGGAAACAGAGAAAATGTTCAAGCACAAGCAAATGGATTGAGAAATTGTGATGCATTCACATGATGGAATACTAAACAACACTCAGGAACAATAATTTTAAAAAATTACTGTATAACTTGGGATAGAGTGGAGAACATGATGCTGAGTGAACTAACTCAGTATCATAAATACTGCATAAGACCATTATTGTAAAAATAGAAGGATAACTAGGAAAACATGCATGGGTTTCCAGGTGGGAAGGAGTAGGAGCAGAGAGGTGAGGATGGGAGTGAAATCACAGGGTTGCATAATTCACTGAGTGGAGAGCACGGGTAAATGAAATGGCAAAGATCCAGAGGGGATCAGAAAAGGCAGGATAAAAGTGGGCATACTCCAATAGTGATTAAATTTATAAAACAGTGAATGGAAATGGCTGTACAAAACATAATGTGAATGAAGAATAGTGTGAAACACAGTGTATATCAATTTTGTATGCACAGCAGTATAAAACAAAAATTTTAAAATATCTATCCAAACAAAGAATATTTATAGCCTCAGATCGAGTGGGAGGTCGTTATGGGCTGGAGTCCACTCAATGACAGTGAGTTATGGAACAAGTGATATAGTGAGAAAGGAGAAAGGAAATATGTGACAGAGGACTGGAGAGAACAGAAGAGGAGAAATGGATCTAGATAATGAACACCCTTTCAGGAGAGTTTAAGAAGCCTGATAGTTGATGTGACTTTGAAGAAATTATTTAACCATTCTGTTTTTCTATTCCCTTATCTTTTGTATGGATCAAATAATTCAAATTCTTTTATAAGAACTGTGTTAAAATGTGTTCTCAGGTTCTCTGACATCAAATCCAAGGTATTGCATCATACTACAGTTCTTTGTCCTTAAGAATAAATTGAACTATACATGATTTTTTAATTCAAAACCCCTATTATATAAAATGTGGGTCTACATGTATTTTTACATTTGTCCAAAGTATGACAATTAGAATATTTCATTTCAAGAGGAAAAGCTTAGGGGAAATACAACTTTCTCAAATATGTCAAGTCCTATCATTTTGAGATATAATGAGATTTTACTGGCCCAAAGGACATTACCAGGATATATGGATCAAATTTACAAGTAAGTAGATTTTAGCTTAGATAAAATATTGAGTAATTTGTGATATTTTCAAGCATAATAGACTACTGCAAATCCAAAATATTCAAATAGAACTAGGTAACCAAGTGACAAATAGGTGGTAAAGGAGACAGAAAGTTGGAACAAATGCCATTTATGGCAGGCAGATTCCGGAGTGACTTTTTTTGCGATATCTTTCTCAGAGAATCCCTCTCCCTTTAATCCCATAATCACAATTGTGTGGACAGATGGCCATCTTTCCAGTGTTTAAAACCTAACAACACTATTTAATTAACAATAAATAATGAAAATATATCGCTAGAAAGTAATCAAACTCTTCTTTTAAAAAAATCCAGAATTAATAGACTATTATTATATCCCATAATGAGTTATACTCAAGCAGAAAGTGTGAATGGTGGTGGTGTTGTGCTCTGCCATCAAGTTGGAACCAACTAATAGTCGACCCTCTAGCAGGTTTGCAGAGGCCGTGAATCACACAGGAGGAGTTGGCCCATATTTCTACTGTAGAGCTGCCGGGAGAGTCTATCATGCGCCTTTGGAGATGCAGCACAATTTCTTACCCCTAGGCCACCAGAGCTCCCTTTGTACTATGTTAGAACTATTTATAGTGAAATACATAAATGATGTCATAGGAGAAAGCTAAGGTGGCTGGGAAAGATGGGCTTCAGAGATAAGTAGGGGTCAGCAAAGATAAGTAGAGGGAATTCTAAGCAGTCTCTTGAAAAAGACCTAGTTCTTAGTATCATAGGTTTTTATTATATACAATATACTTTTTAAGGCCATCCTCTAATGTAGCAGGATATTTAACTCCTTAAGCAGTTTCCTTCATGCTATTCCAACTCATAGTAACTGCAAATATGTCACAGTAAACTGTGTCCCACGGGGTTTTCAATGGCTGAATTATTGAAATACCTCACCAGCTATTCCTTCCAAGGGGCCTCTTGGTGACCTATAACCTACTGTTTCAGTTAGCAGTTTGCCCTGTTAACAACTTGTAGCTTTCAGGGATTCCACATGGAAGCATGTTGTATACCGTTACTGGCTACTCATAGTTATCCTATGTTACAGCGTAAATGTGTCTCATAGGATTAACTAGGCTGTTAACTCTATGAAAATGACCCATATTTATGGCTCTAGTCTCTCACAATGTGGCTTGTGGTTTGCACCCCAGATATTTCAGCTGGCCACAGGTACTTGAGACAACAGAGTACCTTAAGTAGGCAACGGAGAATATGCAAGTAAACCTTCCCTTTCAATCTAAACAATTAAAAAAGGCAAGGAGAGAGAAATGTCACCATTGGACTGGAAAAGACAGAACCTTCTTTTTACAGTACTGGAGAAAATGAAAGAGGGCTCTCCTTAAAGGCAAAGATGTTGAAACTCCATCTCATAGACTTTAAGTATGTTGCTAGGAGGTGTCAGTCCTTGGAGAGGAACATCATGCTTGGAAAGGTGATAGACTGATCTAGTGACTGTAACAGTGGACTCAAGTAGTATGTCAGAGATAGAGAGGAAGGCATAGAATAGGGAAGGGTTCAGAGTTGTTGTTCATAGAATTGTTATGAGTTGTAACCCACTTGGAGACACCTAACAATAACTTGCAAGAAGCTCCCAAGAAAGGCCTGTGAGAGGTGGAGAGTGGAGTTTCCGAAATGAATTTTTCCTCTTTAGCTGGCTTAACCCTGCTTTACCTTACTCTTCAGGTCTAGTTTTGTCAAGGACCATTAAGAGCCTATAGATCTGTCATCTTCTTATGCATGAGGTCTCCATTCCTGCCCTTCAGGCAATTTGTTCTCCTATATTGATAGAATGTTACTGTTTATTTCTGTGGATGGGTCCCTCTGGTATAATGTGTAGCAATGCACATACTACACTAAAATAATGACAACATGGGTGGTTTAAGGAAAAAAAAATCTTTCCTAGGTTTAAGGTAGAGGGAGCAACATAGTAAAGGAGATAGATAGATAGATAGATAGATAGATAGATAGATAGATAGATAGATAGATAGATAGATGAGATAGAGATAGAGATATATGTATAATTTTCCTGTTGAAACAATAGGTAGATTTGTTTATGTGATTCTGTAGTCCAGCTAAGCTTTCTTTTCTTTCTTATTCTTGCTTACACATGAACTTAATTCTCTTACTCTCTTTTAAAATATTTTTTGCTTTATTGTTTAGCATGGGTTGTATTAGGAGAATCCCTCTGCTTATACAAAAAACCACTTTAATTGAATAATTTCAATATTCGATAAACTCAACCTCAGATATACGGAGGATTAGAAAATTATTGGATGTTTAAAAATTACTGGAAAATGATAATATCCATACCTTACACTGATGCAGTGTTTTGTCCTCTTTAAGATAGATTTTATAAAAGTTTAAAAAGAACATATGATTAGGCATTATATGTGTGACAACAGTCCAGAAAAAGATGTGCATTGCAAAGAGGACTGGGGGAGGGGAAAAGAGTGGACGGGGCTAATTTTTCAACAGTGAATGACTGAAAAAATAAATAGATGAAATGAGAACTGAGGGAAAGGGAAGGGCAGAGGGAGGGAAATGTGCAACAATGAATAAATGAAAATCCAACTTTTTTTGAAACTTTCATTAAAATCACAATTAAATTATAAAACATTATAAAAAATATCAACATACTTATTCACTGGCTATATCTTTAATAATGTTCTATAATTACAGATTGTAAGACCAAAGGTGAATGAATTAAAGCTTGTTGTTTAGAGACTGGGACATTGAGATATCAAGAACTGATGATACATACTCAAAGTTAAATGATGAAGCAGTAAAAAGAATTGCAGTTAAAATATAAGTTCAATATTTTTTTACATTAGCCCACATTTCCTTTTTTTAGGGGCTACTTTAATGACTTGTTTCTATAGTTGTTGTTGTTATGTGCCGTCGAGTTGCTTGCTACTCATAGCGACCCAATGTACAACAGCCCTAAAATCTGCTCTATCCTGTGCCAATCTCACTGTGTCTGACACTCCCATCCTAATTACCCCAGGCATCGAATCAATCCCCTCATAGAGGGTCTTCCCCTCCTGCACCATCCCTCCACCCTCCCAAGCGTGATGTCCCTCTCCAAGGACCCGTCCCTCCTTACAACATGTCCAAAGTATGTCAGACGAAGCCTCAGAATCCTTGACTCCAAGGAGTAGTCTGGATCATTTGGTGGAGTGGGGACTGGAATACGTTTTCCATCTAGTAATTGTAGAAAGCCTGGGACTTACTTCTACGATAGTCAACACTCCTAATTCTGACTTTCCTTGTTATAGTTTCTGATACTACCTAAGTTGTCCCTTTTCCTTGATTCTGCTCAAATGCAGTGCTTATTCATTTTCTCACCCTTATTCATATATTTTCTCCATCTTGAAACTTTCTCCCAAGGTTTATGTTTAATATTATTTTTTAAAAACCCAAAAAACCCTCATTGCCATCAATTTAAAACTGACTTGAAGTTAACAATCCAGTAGGTTTTTAGAGGCTGTAAATTGCACATAAGAAGACTGATCATATTTTCCCCAAAAAATAGCCAGTGAATTCAAACGACCCACTTGTGGGTTAGCAGCATAAGCCTGTAAGTAACAGCCCACAAGGAGTGGTATATAAAAGGAGACTCTACACAGTGGGAGTAATAGAGACAATGTGAACATAAATGCTACCAGTCCTACCAATATTGTTAATCTTTGTGTTATACTCAAATATCAGTCTCTCTAATACAATACAAATTATATTTGTCTTTAGTGGTATAGAACTCTCATCCACAACTCATTGTGATTGAGTTACAACTGACCCATGTCTAACCCTCTCGTGGATTTTAGAGAGGCTATAAGTTGGACAGAAAGAGACTGTCTATCTTTCTCTCCCAAAGCCACTGGTGGATTCAGATAGCCTGAGAGGTTCTTCCTTTACGACAGCAGGGCAATTCCCTAAACACTGTGCCACCAGAGCTCCCCTTGGTCTAAACTACAGGGTTACAAATTATTCTTACATATGTTGTTATTATTACATGTTGTTATTATATTTTGTTATTGTTGTTATACAGTGTTGAGTTGCCTGCAACTTGCAGTGACCCTATGTACAACAGCTCTAAACCCTGTTCGCTCCTGTGCCAACCTCACTGTCTCCAACACACCTACCCCAATTATGCCAGCCACTGAATCAATCCACCTCATAGAGGGTCTTCCTCTCCTGTGTTGTTCCTCCAGCCTCCCAAGCATGACATCTTTCCTAAATAACATGCCTCCGGAAATCCTATGAACTTTTATAAATTTTGATAGTTGTAGAGGGGCTTCAGGTCTTTTGTTCATAGTTTACCTTACAGTTTATCTTTGCTTTATCTGTTAGTGGAACACTACCTTTAATATCTTTATTATAGGCCTTGGAGATCTTGCTACAGAACTGTATGGATGAAGACTTTAGGATTCAAGAAGTTCAAAGGATCAAAGGAATAAAAGGTAGCTCGACGGCACATAACAACAACAACAACAACAACAACAACAACAACATAGTGCTCTCTAAATTAAACTGCAGTGACATATTTCAGGACATCATATTTGTAACTTGATTCTTTTAAAACTCTGTAACAGTTAGATCCCCCCCCCCTTACATTTCTTTTCCAATTTGGATTAGTTCTAATTAGGTCTTTTTCTCTTCAGTGTCCCAGTGCCTAGCTGACTAAACTGTATCTGAAAATATACATGAATACATAAGACCTAAAGATTTCTGTTAAATATTCATAGGGGTTTTTTTAATATGAGAAATCCAGTTTTGATATTTGGATAAATATTTTAGTTTAGAAAATTCATTTCTGTAATAGCTGATTAAGACTTTATCCTCTCTCCTCACTGGTGACTTGCAATTTAACCAAAACAAGCACTGTCCAAATGCTGCTGGAAGACAGTTCAAAAGGGGGAATTTTTTTTCCTTTTTCTTCTTTGGTTGCTCTACATAAATAAATATTCTACTCCAGTTTTTTTCACAGGTTGAGACGACATATTAGGAAGGCAGGTGAACTGCTTCACTACATCCAAAATAATGATAACTAGAGAGAAGAAAACATTCTCTCCAACTCACCCTTATAGTCAAACTGTCTAATTTTGATGAACAGCTGCCAGTTATTTCAATCTTCTTTCTGGAATTAATTTTTATATTTCAATAGTTCTGCTATCTTGTGGTTGCTCTTGTTGTTATGTGCCATTGAGTAGCCTGCGACCCGTAGCGTCCATACATACAGCAGCTCTGAACCCTGTCCTGTCCTGAGCCAGTCTCACCAAGTCTGACACACCAACTCCCATAGTCCCAGTCACTGTATAAATCCATCTCATGCAGGGTTTTCCTCTCCTTCACTGTTGTTCCACCCTTCCAAGCACGCTGTCCTTCTCCAATGACTGGTTCGTCTTGGCCATGTGCCCAGAGTATGTGAGATGGAGCTTCAAAATCCTAGCATACAAGGGAAGACTTGGTTTCACCTTCTTGAAGACATACTGATTTGTTTTCTTGGCAGTCCATGGTATGTTCAAAACTCTTCTCCAGCACCACAGCTTGAGGGCATTGATTCTTCTTCTCTCATCTTAAGTCATTGTCTAGCTAGCATAGCAAGTAATTAATTGCAAAGAACATGGCCTGGATTAGGTGCACCTTATTCTCTGGATTGATACTGTTTTTTTAGCACTTTGAAGAGGTCCCTGACAGCCGATTTTTCCAATGCAATTCATCTTTTGATTTCCTGACTGCTGGTGGTAAGAGTGTTGATCGTGGAGCCCAGCAAGCTGTAATTTTTATCAACCTCAATCTCTTCTCCATCTATCATGGTGCTGCCAATTGTCTCCTTGATGTTAAGTTTCAATCTTTATTGAAGACTGCAGTCCTTTATCTTCTGCAGCAAGTGCTTCAGGTCTTCTTCCACTTCAGCAAGCAAGGTTGTATCATTTACATAATATAGGTTGTTATTGAGTCTACCTCCAGTCCTCATAAAGCCCTGCTTCCCAAATGATCTGTTCTGCATATATTTGAAAAGATATGGAAACAGGATGCATCCCTGACACACTCCTTTCCTGATATTGAATGATGCAGTGTTTCCCTGCTCTGTTTTGAGGATTGCTTCCTGGTCCAAGCATAGGTTTTACATAAGCAATTGTGGTACAGTACAGCTATTTCATTATCCATGCGACAGATTACCCTGATAGGACAGTAGCTTCTATTTATGTTAGAATGTTAAATGGTACAAAATCAAATATCCTCAGCTGCTAACTGAAAACGGGTGAGTTGAGTCTACCCAGAAATACTACAGAAGAAAGATTATAACTGAAAACCTGGTGGGACACGTTTTTGCTTTAATGAACATAAATTGCTGTTGTTGAGTGAGAATCAGCATAATGGGAACTGGGGGAAAACAAAAAGCTTAATCTCACATCAAATAAACAATTTTGAGAAGAATATACTTCCTCTATTTTTCTTGTTGTTGTTAGGTGCTGTGGTGTCGAGTATGATACATAGCCACCCTGAAATGCTGTCCTCTCCTGTAGTGTCTTCACAGTATCTGACACACTCAAGCCCATTTCTGCAGTCAATCCCCTTGGCTAGGCTGTGTCAGTCCACCTAGCTGAGGGTCTTACTCTCCTTTGTCATCCCTCCACCCTTCCAAACATGATGTCCTTCTCCAAGGAATGAACTCTCCTAGGAGTTCAAATAATAGTAATTGGATCATGCAGATGACACAACATTGGCTGCTGAAACTGAGAAGAGCCTGAAGCATTTGCTTCAGAAGGTCAAGAACTGTAGTGTGAAATATGGATTGAAACTCAGGATTAAGAAAACAAAGATTCTTACGACTGGACCAACTGGCAGCATTATAATAGATGGAGTAGAGATTGAGATTGTTAACCATTTCAACTTGCTTGGTTCCACTAGCAACGTTCTTGGCACAAGTTGTCAAGAAATAAGAACTGCAGTAGGAAAATCTGCTGTCAGGGACTTCTTTCTCCTTGCTGAAGAGCAAGGATGTCAGTCTAGAGATTAAGGTATTCCTGAACCAGGCCATGGTCTGCGCAAGTACTTGAATCAGAGAGCTGGACAATGACCAAGAATGACAGGGGAAGAATTGATGTCTTTGAGTGGTGCTTAAGAAGAGTATTGATCAGACCCTGTACTGCCAAGAGAACTAGCAGGTCTTACATGAGGAGAGTGGAAACAAGCTGCTCCTTGGAGGTGAGGATTTCGAGACTCCATCTCATATACCTTGGGCATTAGCCAGATGACACTAGTTCTTGGAGAAAGATATCATACTTGGAAGGATGGAGGTACAGCGCAGAAAAGGAAGATCTTTGTTGAGATAAATAGACACAATAACTGGGGTAATTCAGGTAGGTGTGTCAGAGACAGAGATATTGGCTCAGAATAGAATAGGTTTCAGAGCTGTTGTACTGTCACTGTAAGTTGTAGTTGACTCAATGGCACATAACAATAACAATCACAACAGCAACATGTCCAAAGTATGAGAGACAAAACTTCATCATCTTTGCCTCCAAGGAGGACTCTGACTATACCTTCTCCAAGACATAGCTTCCTGTTCTTTTGACAGTCCGTGGGATCTTTGGCTCTCTTCCTCAATACCACAGTTGAAAGACATAAATTCTTCTGTAATCTTTAGTCATTGTCCAGTTCTCAGAAGCATAACAAGTGACTGAAAGGCCATGGCTTGAATCAGGGACACGTTAGTCCTCAAACCAATATCATTGCTCCTCAATAATTAGAGAGGTCCTGGCATACAGAGTTTCCTCGTGCAATACGTCCCCTAATCTCCTGACTGACTCCAAGTAAGGTGAAGTCACTGACAATATCAATCTTTTCTCCATCTATCATGAAGCTGCCCATCAGTCCAGTGGTAAGGATTTTTGTTTTCTTTTTTTAAAATAAAATTTTATTTTAATTGTGATTTTAACAAAAGTTTACAGAAAAGTTCTTTTTCATTCATTCATTGTACATTTTACCCCTTTCCGTCCCTCAGTTCACTTAAAAAAATTAATTTCATTTTTGCACAACTTCCTCCCTTCTCACTTCTCCTCTCCAACCTAGTCCTCTTTGCAATGATGCACCTTTTAATCTGGGCTGTTGTCATAAGTATAATGCTGAGAATATATTCCTTTAAACAGACACATTGTAACAAATGAAGAAAAGAACTGATTTTTGTTTTCTTGATATTGACATGCAATTTGTATTGACGTTTGCTGTGTTTAACCTTTGCAGCAAGAATTTCAAGTCCTCCTCACTTTTAACAATCTACATAATCAGGATTCCAGGAAGACTTGGTCCCTCCAAAGAACAACCAATCACAAAAGACCAAAAGAAAAGCATTCACCTAGAGATCCCCTCAGCAGACAGGCAGGGATAGGATTTAAGGCTCTTTGGAAAGGTGACTCACAGAGAGGAATTGGGAAGAGTATGGTTACATTGGAGCCAATGTAATTAATGTTATAAAACAAAGCCTGTACAACTGAATGCATTCGATTTTCTCTATAATTGTCACACAAATAACAATTAAAAACACCCCAAACTAGTAATTATTATTATTGAGAGTTTTCATATCACAATTGAAAAATACAATTTAAGCTCTAGATGGATTTGCAAAGGAGGAATAAGACATAGTAATAAATGGAAACAATGAGGTTGTACTGAAAAGTAATCATTTTGTCTTGCACAACATCTGACTTTGATCACAAAAATTGTGTAATTACTTACTGGTATACTTAGGCTATTAATATTCTTAATTGGGTTTTTTTTGGTACATACTCATTGGTTGAAGCAAAATTTTATTCAAGGATAATGAGTTTTTTGGAGAAATTAAATGGCTTAATAAGTATTATTCTCCATAAAAATAAAAATTATCATTTACAGAAAAATAATTTCAAAATTTGTAATAATTGGTCTTTATTTAATTAGAGTAACAGAGGACTAGTGACCATCAGAAATAGAAAAAGAAAATAAAATGCATGGCTCATTGCCTCTTTGAACATCTTTCTATTTTTCCATAAAACTAGAAGAGCTGTATTATTTCTGGCTATGCATATAAAGAAAATGTCAGCAGTCAACGTTTTTGGAATCACAGAAGCCAAGAAAGCTTAGGATACAAACTGTCAGATCATGGGTTGGACAATGGAAGATATTTTCTGAAGGGACTTGGTAGATGAGAAGGGTTATCCTGGTGGAGGGTGGAGCTGGGAAGTAAGTGGGTCAAGGCACTGGGCTAAGGGTGGGGTCAACACTTTAACGCTTATCCCCACAATAAGGGATGTATCTTTAACTGCTCCACAAATTGCTGTCTGTCAGATACTCCTCTAAATCTCAACATTCAGATTAAGACAGACTAGGAAGAAGGATTGGTCACCCACTTCTGAAATAGCAGGCCTCTGAAAACCCTATGCACAACAGAACACACGCAGATTAACA
>NW_006399826.1:10038883-10064821 GCF_000299155.1 Elephantulus edwardii | reverse complement strand
CAGGATAGAGCAGGGTTTAGGGCTGTTGTGCATAGGGTCGCTATGAGTCGGAAACGACTCGACGGCACATAACAACAACAACATGCATATAAAGATCATGGACCACCAAGAAAATAAAATAGGTCCTTATTGGAGAGGGTGAAACTAAGTTTCTCCTTGGAGGCTAGATTTTAAAGCTGTCTCATACTTTGGGCACATTGGAAAGAGGAACTGATCCTTGGAGAAGGACCTCATGCTCAGAAGGGTGGAAGGACAGTGCAGGAGAGGAAGACCCAGGATGAGATGGATTGACACTATAACTGGGACAGTGAGGGTTAGTGTGTCAGAATCCGTGAGACTGGCTCAGGCAGGACAAGCAGGGTTCTGAGTGTCACTGTGGGTCACAGGCAATTCGATGGTCCATTACAACAACAACAACAATGCTTATTAATGTTTTCTAAAGATTTTATAAAAGAATCCAAATGAAAATAAAATGCAGAAAATGAAGATTGGGTCATGAAGACTGTAATAATGCCTATAAATATTTCCATGAGATACTAAACAAAAACTTTGCCTAGCCTAATGTATTCTTAAAAATGAGCATTTAGCTTAACAAGAGGACTACTGGTAAGAAGCTGCACTGCAATCCAAAAGGGACATGGCTCAAATCGCCCAGACGCTCCTGGTATATTAGATCAAGTGATTATCCAACTGAAAATTGTAAATTCCAGTTCCGTTCAAGTAACTAATGCCTTGAATATTGATCTTCAAGCATTCTGTTTCATTTTTATAACTATTAATTATCTCAGGGAGCTCTGATTACATAATCCATGAGAGATTGTACTGTTAACCCAATGGTGACACATCTCAAGTAGTTCCAATCCACCAGAAGCCAACTATGGGTAAAAGATTGGCAATCTCTTCCATGTATTGTGTCTTCTGTTATGTGCCCTTGAGTCAACTGTGATGTATAATGACCTTATGAACAGTAGTTCTGAATCCTTCTCTATCCTGAACCAATCTCACAGTCTCCAATACACCTGTACCCATTACCTCAGTCACTGTATCAATCCATCTCATCCAAGGTCTTCCTCTCCTGTGCTGACCCTTGACCTTTTCAAGCATGATATACTTCTCTATGGCCTAATCCATCCTGGCAACGTTCTCAAAATATGAAGTTTCAAAATCCTTGCCTCCAAGGACTGTCTCCAACCTCTCCAGCACAGACCTGTTTGTTCTGTTGGCTGTCCATTTTATGTTCTATACTCTTCTCCAACACCACAACTCAAAGGCATCGATTCTTCTTTTCTCATCATTAGTTATTGCCCAGCTCTCTTATGCATAAAGTAATTTTGAAGACCATAACTGGGATCAGTATCTCTTTAATCTCTAGACTGACATCTTTGTACCTCCGCACTCTGGAGACGTCCTTGACAGCAGACTTTCCTAATCCAATTTGTCTTTTCATTTCCTGGCTGCTGGTTCCAAGAGCATTAACTGTGGACCCGAGCAATCTGAAATTGTTAACAATCTCAGTCTCTTCTCAATCTATCAGTGTGCTGTCAATTGGTCCAGTGGTGATAATCTTTGTTTTCTTGATGTTTAGCTTCAATTCATGTTGAGGACTTCTGCCCTTGCCTTTCTGCATCAGATGTTTTAGGTGCTACTCAGTGCTGGTGCAAGACAAAAGCACTGAGATGAGTTTAATTTTTCTAGTTTCATACTTTGATATATTGACTATTAATGACTGAAAAAGACAAGTTCAATGATAATATTCAGGATAATATACATGAAGAAAGTAAAAGGTAACTAAAAGAAAGAAAATCTCCAAATAGATATCAGAAGAGTCTGAATTACAGAACGATGGAAATATAGAGACCAAAAGAACAAGTTGCAAAGATGATAAAGCAGAATAGTATAATAAAATGTGAGAAATAGAATTATTAAATACATTAAGCCTTGGAATTGGGAAACCAACAGGAAAGGCCATGTCTGACAATTCTCAGGCTGAACCAAGAGAATGAAAATGTCAAGCTTGCAATTACAATGCTGAAGAATTATCTGGCAAAATACGAAAAGATGAAGGAAACATTAAAAGAAGATAAAGAAATACACAGAATTACTGCACCTAACATTGTTTAGAGAATTACACAATGTTAAATCACTGCAAGAAATAACATGTCATCTAGGGTTCATAGTATTAAAAGAAAAATGTTCAAGTTTCATTGAGCTGTTGCAAATCTCAAATAAGTTTCCAGAAATTGCCAGATTACCAATTTACATGTTTTAACAAGTAGGTGGTATCCTAAAAGCACTTACTCCTTCTCTATACTAAGAAATTTGTGTTATTTGATCAACTAACTGGAAGAGAGCTATACTTTTATCCACTGAAAAGAATATTTGTGCTATCGAATTACATTGGAAAAGTCAGCTGTCGGCAATCTTCCAGAGTACTGAAAAGCAATGACATCAGGCTGGAGACTAAGGTGTGTCTGATCCAGGCCATAGTCTTTACAATTGTGTGCTATGCATTGAAGAACTGGACCGTGACTAGGGATGATAGAAAGAAAATTTATGCCTTTGAGCTGTGGTCCTGTAGAAAAGTGTTGAATATACCATGGAGTGCTAGGAGAACAAACAGGTTTTCCTAGAGAGGGTGAAACCCGGCTGGTACTTGGAGGCAAAGATTCTGAAGCTTCATCTGACATAATCTGGGCATGTTGCAAGGAGGGACATCATGTTTGGGAGAACAAGGGACAGCACAGGAGAGGAAGACCCTAGATGAGATGGATTGATTCAGTGATTGGGGTAATGGGTGTAGGTGAGTTGGAAATAGTGAGGTTGGCATAGGGTACGGGGGGGGGGTGTGTGGTTAGGGCTCTTATACATGAGTTGCAAGCAACTTGATGGCACATAACAACAAGAACAACATAGTTATTCAGTGTGGTTTTTCTAGACATTGGGTTTGGCACTCATTATGTAGCTGGGTTAGATTATACAAATGTAGAATTTTTGTGGCCTCACCAGGGTAAAAAAGGTAAAAAAAAAAAAACCAACAAAACAAAATAAAAAACACCAAAAAAAAAAACCCAACCCCAAAACCACTTTGAATGTATGAGCTGGATATCTCTAAGAAACTTAGTTTAAAAATTGACAGAATTAAGTAAATAGTGCATTACCCAAAGATCTATTCCCAAATTAAGCTAGTCTAATGATACCTCATAACATATTACCAAAATGTAAAAGCATTTCTAGACCTTCACATAGGGCATTGGGAAAGCTGTTATTTTCCTTCTCTACTATTCTGTCAGCTCTTTGGAGGTACCCCCCTCCACACACACACACTTTTTGGATTACTTTGCCCAGTTTTCTATCCAAGGACAGTTTTGACTTAAAGTGGTGTGGAAGAGTCATGTAGGCTGGAAATTGATATTGACAACCTGCCCAAATGATTACTGTAAATCCAAAAGAGGAACTAATTTTCAATTTCTCAAATCTCCAAATACTAGGTGATTGAGCTCCCTTTCTCTCTCTCTCTCTCCAGCGACCCGGGCCCCCGTCTCTCTCTCTCATACAAATGTGTGCGTGTGCACACACAGAGAAAGAGACACAGACAGAGAGAAAGGGAGAGAAAAAGAAAAAAAAAATTAATTCCTTATCAGCCAAAGAGAGAACCCAGAGAATCTAAAAATATTCACGATTTGGAAGAACGTTCTCCTTTAGTTGGATACAGTCGTTGAGTCTACTTTTTAAAAGGAAGTTACTCACAAACACTACAACTTTGGACTTGAGCACCACAGAGATTGTGAGGAAGCTGCAGGATCAGACAGGATTTACGTCTGTTTTACATAAGTTGCTATGCATTGCAACTGACTCCGTGGCACCCGACAACAATAGCAGCAAACACAAGAGTGAAACGTAACATATGGACAGTGATCGTAGGAACCAGGGATGAATGTTTTCCATATATGCACAAAAACTTCAAAATACTTTAATCTGTATACACGCAGAAATGGTATAAGATACCTTTCTTAGACACATAAGCTTATTCAGTATGCTAAGAAGATGTCTTTACGTTTTCAGGTGGAATGATCCAAGATAAGAACTAAACTATATTCCGCATTTGGAAATGAAGGATTTTTTCTTTTTCGAGAATTCTGTATAGCTTTTAATATTTGTCATGCCTCGACCTCAAGAAAACAAAGATCATCACAACTTAAATGATACAGAAAATAATGATAGGTGGGAAAAAATGAAGTTGTTAAAGACTTTCTTTCACTTGGATCCACAATCAAAGCTCATGGAAGCTGGAGTTAATAAATCAAATAATAGATTGTGCTGGAAAAATCTACTGCCAAGAATGTCTTCAAAAGCTAAAGGATGAGCAGGTAGGTAAGTCACTGCTGTGCGCCTAGGTCTCCTGACTCACCCCCTAGTATTTTTCACTCTTCTCATAAGCTTGCGAAAGTTGGAATGTGAATAAAGAATATCAGAGGAGGACTGATGACTTTGAATTATGGTGTTGGCAAAGGATATTGAACTGTATAATGGATGGTCAAAAGAACAAATAATCTGTCTTGGGAGAAATATAGTCAGAAAGTGCCTTAGAGGTGGGGATGGTGAGACTTCTTACACTCTTGGACCAATTACCAGGAGGAGGCAGTCCTTGGAGAAAGTCATTGCCCCTGCTAAAGATAAAAAAACGGGAAAAAAAATTAAGACATAAAACAAAGAAACAATCTCAAATTCACGGTTGTCTATTTTTTCCCTCTGCCTCACAATTGTCCTCCATTGCATTTCTAAGGTTATAAATCTTAATCAGAGGAGATTACCCTTCTTCTCTGAGGATTAGCTGGCGAATTTGAACTTTCAGAGATGTATGATCTTTTGGTTTGTTGTCAATATACTACACACTATGCTAACCAGAGCTCTTCAATGAAAACTGATGGGTTGACCCAGTTATTGCAAGAGAATCAAAGACAGCAGCAATTAGGAAGATGGGACAGGAACTAGCAGTGTTTCATGCTGTTGTACACAGTAGGTTTGCTATGAGTGCTAGCCAACTCCATGGCATCTAACCACAACAGGGACTAAATTGGAGATAACCTAGATCTTTATATCATTGTTTACCGTCAGTTGGAACCAAACTATTGCTGACTCTGCAGAGGGTTTTCAGAGACAATAAATCACATGGAAGAAGAGGACCCTAACTTCTCTCTTGGAATTTCCGGCGGATTCGAACCATGTGATTTTGAGACTGCAGCACAGCTTCTTACCACTACCTCAATTATCAGAGCTCCTTCCTGTTTTATTAGCAAATTGCAGGTACCTTTTTCTCTGTTTAAGTTTTGCAAGTGGGTACTCCTTAACTCTTTGCCAGATCTGTTAAGCTGGACTAACTTCCTAAGGCTAAACATACACCCTTTTTCATTTCTTGGCAACCTGTTCTATTAAATTTGCATATTCAAATATGCAGCATTTATGACTGATCTCTAAAAGAAAACTTACTAAATTCCTGGTAGGATTATTTTTTTTCTCTCTTTCTCTTTAGCTAGGGACAGAGATTTGAATAACAACTGAGAGAGAAAGCAGAAGTTAGGCAAGGCTTTTATAAATGAAATTAGCAAGTTTCTACAATTTAAAGATTCTATTTGTAATTCTTAAAACCTTTTCTATTCTCCCTGCTTAGCTTCAGGCATGAATAAAAGTGTGTGTGTACTTGGGGTGTGTGTGGGGAGAGATGTTTGCTTTTCTTCCTCTTAATGGATAAGAGATAACCAAATGCTGAATTTACAAAAATACTTTGCAGGTTCTGGATTTTATGCATAAGCACAAGATGAATATCATGGCTTGGATCTTAACTGAGTAATATCTGCAAAGTCACTTTGCTGTATATATGAAAAATCTACATTGTTTAACTTGACAATCTTCTCAAATGATATCCACAAGTATTTAGCATTAAAAAGCTCAGTTTAGAATTTGAATTGCTAATGTTGAGTTTCCAATTCAAGGTTCTATAATCCAAAACAGGCTTGAAAAGAAAAAAAACAAAAAAGAACAAGCATAATTGAATGGGAATAGTAGCACTGGCTCCACTTGGCAAAGTTGCTTGCAGGCAACCTTGGGGTCCTCACTCTGTATGACTTCCAATTGCCTTACATTCCACCATGCTCTGGGGAGGAACATCTTAATGAAAATATTGATGTTGTTGTTATCCAAGCTTAAAGAGAGAGCATAAAAAGCATACAGACATTTAACTAAGCAAAATCCCAACAGGAATTTTCTCACACACACACACACCCCCTTTTTTTAGCCCCTCATAAATTTCACTGCTATCACCAACTTGGAAAAAGATATCATGTTTGGAAAAGTACAGGGACAGCAAAGGAGAGAATGACCCTGGACTTAATGGATTGATGTAGCAACTGCAACAATTGACTTCAGCAGAGGTTGTGAGAATGGCACAGAATCTGGCAAGTCTTTATTCTACAGTATACAGATTTGCTCTGAGTAGAAGCCAACCTGTTGGCAGTTAACAACAGCAACATCAACAACTGTTCTTTCCTGTTCCTCATATTTTTTTTTCTCACCTCCATTGTTGAGGATGAAAATTCTGAATTTTGCAGTATTTTATAAAAAAAAATTCAGAACTGGGATATTTTTATTTTGTGACCTGCTTTTTCTCCTCCTTGATGGTCTTTTTGTCTTTCTGTGGACAATATTTCTTTCTAGAAGTTTGGCTTAAGAGAAAGACCTTGCTTGAAGCTTATAGTTAGTTCATCTCTCCCAACCTTTTCTTATTTCAAATTTCTTATTTAAATCCCCAGGAAATCACATAAGAATCTCCACAGCTCACTGCAATGCATTAAAAAGAAAATTTCCACGAGATTAAATTTTTGTATGAACTCATAAGCTTTATTTGCAATGCATAAATTATGTTGTGGGGACAATCTGCCCTGGAAGTCAGATATGAGCTCTAAAAAACAAGTCAAAGAGAATAGAATAGAATAAAATGGGCAAAATTGTGTAAGGACAAAGAAGTAACACTAGGTAACAAATGATTGGTTAATTCTAAATTATACCCTTATATAACATCTTGATAACTTTCTAATCAGATCCTATGCTATAGCCAAGATAAAAAACTTAGGTTGATCAGATTCTCTTGGTAAGTTTAGATATTTACAAGTAATAGAAACTAGCTAGGTTTCTGTTCGCGAACTTTGGCTCATTTTAATGACCATTGCTGGGAATTAGAATAATCCATTACTGTTAGTTGATTATGACTAATAGTGATCATATACGGTTAAATTCACAAATGGTAAACAAAGACGTTGACCAATGATTAGTCAGTTTCTGGAATGAATTATCTTAAATTCAAAGCCAACGGAAAATATCATGAACAGCAGAATTTTATAACATAGAGAAAGTAAAATAAGAACTTCTTTATCTCTACTAGAGTGAAATTTTAAAAAAAGGACCACGTGTAGAGATTCTAGTCAATATATTAAATAATTTAATCTATGAGGTGGATTGATTCAGTGACTGGGATAATAGGGATGGGAGTGTCAGAGACAGTGCGATTGGCACAGGACAGAGCGGAGTTTAGGGCTGTTGTACATAGGGTCGCTATGAGTCGCAAGTGACTCGACGGCACATAACAACAACAACAACAACTTTGGGCATGTTGCTGAGAAGGACCAATCCTTGGAGAAGTACATAGTGCTTAGAAGGATGGAGGGACAGCACAGAAGAGAAAGACCTTGGATGAGATGAATTGACACAGTATCTCGGATAATGGGAGTAGGTGTGTTGGACACAGTAAGAATGGCTTACTTCATGAGGCAGTGTTCAGTCTAAGGGTTGACAAAAATAAAAGAAAGAGCCAGTACTTAATTCCTTGGAAAATGATCTTTGGTTTCCTACCCAGGAAAGGGAACTCATAAAATAATTCAGAAGGGATTGTTCCAGATCCTTTGTTGGGGCCATTCTGATTTTTAGTAGGATTATGGAGCCATGTGTGGTTGTGGTAATTCTATTTCTAAGAGTAGTTTTTTATCTGCTGTTTAAGTGTCTGACTCATTTTTCCCCCTACCCTTCCTGAGGAGGGAGAATGCTAGGGAGAATGATAATACTAGTTGATATATAAAGTTTACATCACTCACCTCAGTACTCTGGAAGTAAAGTGGCTTCCATTGACCGAGTCAATGTTCTCTTGTTGTTGTTGTTGCTGTTTAATGCCGTCGAGTCGTAGACGACTTATAGAGACCCTATGAACGAACAGCCTGAACGCTGTTCGTACATAGAGTTTCCAGAGGCAAACCATTTTGGAAGTGGATGCCGCCCCTTACTAGATCAAAACTAGGAATGATCTGCTCCAAGCTTATTTTAACAACACCACTGTTACTCATAGAGACCAAAGAGTAGACTTCCTCCAGTTAGATAAATGCTTAACTATTACCAGTATATACTTCAATTTCACCGCTCAGGGAAACTGTGAAATCTAGTTGAATACTCTGGAGATGCCTCAGCCCCTCAAGGTATCTTTGGAGTATTCTCCTATGGACCTTCTCATAGTTTATGCAGTTCGTGCCTTCCTGCTTGGCATTTATGTAAATGTCTACACATCCGTAGTTCCTAAACACAGCATCATACACAGCCTGGGCTCCCAAATGACTCCCTCTCTGTAGTACAGACAATACTTCTCTCATCATGTGTCAGCCTATCATCTCTTTCCCATGTGGGAGCACTCATCATCCATCTTTATTGCCATGGCCCCAATCCTAGTCAATGTCTTTTGTCCTTCCAGAGTGAATTGAGGTCTTATTATTATCCCCGTAACACTGGGTTAAGCCGGGACATTGGACCTCCTCTTCCAGGGAGGCTTCTTTAGCCATCTCATCTATAGGCTGGTTACTGAGAGTCTCCAAGCGACTTTCTTTCTCATATCTTCCCATTTGAGTCACTGTTATTTTATGTGGGGAGCAAGAGGCTGTTCAAGACTTGCTTAATCAAAGTCCGTTGGGCTAATTCTTTCCCTTTGCTGTTAGCTCCTGTTCCTTCCAAATTTTCCCAGATGTATGGACAACTGCCCAAGAATATTTTGAGTTCCTGGAAACAATCCATTCTTATGCTTTGAGAAGCTTTAGGACTCAATCAAGAGTGTAGAGCTCTTAAGTTTGTGCTGACCTATTGTTAGGTAATTGTCCCTGTTCACTGACTTCACTCCATTTACTGTTGCATAATCATTATGTCTTTTCCCTTTGATCACCCAGGATGACTCATCCACAAACAGTCTGTTCCCTCATGTAGAAGAATTCTCAGGTATTGTCTACCTTATTTTGATATTCTATAATGTCCAGGTGCCTCTAAGTTTCACTCTTCTCTCCATATATAATTAGCAGTGTTCAAGAAAAGGTTTAAGAATGGTGAGTATCCATGGACTGCCAAAAGATCATACAGGTATGTCTTGAGAAAGATGCAGCCACAGTGCGACTTGCAGGTAAAGGTGATAAATGTTCGTCTCACACTTGTGGGCATGTTGTTAGGAGAAGCTAGTCCTGAGAGAAAAGTGGAAGCCCCACAACCAGATAGACGGACACAGTGACTGCAACACTAGGCCCAAATGCGTGAGAGATTGTGAGGATGGCACAGGATAGGACAGGATTCAGAACTATTTTTTATAAGGTCCCTGTGAGTTGTATTTGACCAATGGCATCTAACAACATCACAAAGTATGCTACAGTGGTCAAGACCAGATTGCTCCTTCTAGTAGCATTGCTTCATATGTTAGAACTCAAGAGCCCATCAACCATCACCCTGCCCTCTGATTTAAGAAGTTTCTGACCTAGTGCAGGATGCTCATAATTAGGGCTCCCCCAGAGGTCAGCTTCTTGCTTTCCTCCACCAGAGGACAGTGGCAGGCACTGCTTGAATACACACCAACTGTCCTCTCAAGACAGAGTCTAATGTTTGAACACAAAGACAACTGCCTGTTTCTTTCCACCCCTAGGCCTGGTTGAAAACTCTTAGAGCTGCCCCCACTTTTTTTTTTAAATTTTATTTTGTTTTTTTTGTGTGCGTGTACCGTCAAATCAGATCTGACTGGTACAGGAGGAGATTGCCCCTCCTTCCCCGGCAGAGCATCTGGTGGATTCGAACCGTGCACCTCTGGGATTGTAGTTGCAGCTTCTTGCCACTAGGCCACCAGAGCTCCCCTAGAGCTGCCCCTTTTTCTACTGGACAAATAGGTGAAAGGGCTTCTCCAAAGATAGTAGTGACCAGGGCTGTAACTAGGGCATGCTCTAAGCTTTCTACTGCTTGCATTTCTGAGGAAGGCTGAGCTAGGAGAACAAGCTCTTTTTTCTCTAAGTTTGAGAGTCCTAAGAGCATCCTGAGTTCTCTTTTTATCGTCCAGGCAAGTTTAAGATTCCTGAAATTTTATCTTGGTTTGTCTATAGTCAGATGTAACCTTTGACTCTGAGGTCTATGAATTTCCACATCACTAGAAAGCAGGGACTCTATTTCCTTCCATATGGTTATACACAGAGTTAATGAGACTGAGGAAGTAAGCCACCGTAATCTCCTCTGTAGCAATCAGGAAAGCAACCCCACATATTCCAAAAGAGAAAGATCCTTTAGTTTAGAGTAACAGTTGTTGTTGTTGATAGGTGCTGTTGAATTGCACATGACTCATAGCGACCCTATGAACAAAAGATCTAAACCTTGTTCTGTTCTATATCATCCTCACACTGCCTGGCACACAAGAGCCCATTGCAGCAGTCACTGTGTTAATCCATTTGGTTGAGGGTCTTCCTCTCCTTCACCGACCTTCCATCTTTCCCAACATAATATCCCTCCTAGGAATAGCACCTCCTAACATTATGTCCAAAGCTTTGGAGGCATGAAGAATAATACTGAGAAGAAATACCCAAAACCCCAAAATCCAACCAAGCAAAAATTAAACCAAAAAATGCAAACAACTCCTTATCAAGGAAAAAAAATCCCGTAAAACTGAAGCCTGACCCTACCCTGTATTAACCTCACATATTTTGGATAGATTAAACTGAAAATGCTTACAAATTGTTTAGTAAAACACACAGGGAGGAAAAACAAACAAAAAACCAAAACCAAAACATAACCTCAGTTAGTAAATAATGACAAGTCTAGGGGAGCTCTGGTGGCCTAGTTGCAAGAAGCTGTGCTGTAATTCCAAAAGCACGTGGTTTGAATCCATCAGTTTCTCCACAGGGAGAAGGATGGACAATCTCCCCTCAAGAGATTATTGCCTTTGAAAACTCGCCAGTGGGTCACCCATGGGTCAGTTCTGATTCAACAGTATACAACAACAAGATCACATGACTAATAGTTATGATTGCTTCTAAATTTGCCTGGTTCCTTACACTATAACTTACATCAGGACAAGAACCCAAATCTTAAAGACCCTTTTGAGATGACTTTAAGAGTTACAACAATGCATACCCATGTTTATCGCAGCTTTGTTCACAACAGCAAGGGGTTGGAAACAACCTAATTGCCCATCAACAAATGAATGGATAGAGAAGCTGTGGTATATTCATACAATGGAATACTATGCTGCATTGAAAAACAAGGAACTCATGCAATATTATTCAAAATGGGTGACCCTGGAGGACATTATGCTGAGTGAAGTATCTCAGTCACAAAAGGACAAACACTGTATGGTGCTACTGTTGTAAAACAGGACTTAAGGTTGCATAGAGAAGTGTACTCGGGGTGGGGGGTGGGAGGGGAAGGGACGTGGGAATTGTATACTAATGAAGGAATTTTTTTTTTTCTTTTTCTCTTTGGAGGCAAAGCGAGCTGTTGGGGAGGGGTGGGCAGGGAGAAAAGTGCGGCAATGAATGAATGGAAATCCAAAACCTCTGTAAATGTCTATTAAAATTAATAATAAAAAATTTAAAAACAAACAAACAAAAAAAAAACAGGACTGACATCGGGGTGGCAGGGGGAGACTGAGAAAGATGGGTTCAATAATGTATACTGCATTGAAACAGATGAGGGAGAAAACTGTTTAAAAGGGATATGTGATTAGGTACTTTTGTCATGACAGGAGTCCAGAGCCAAGGCTGCATAGTGGAGTGGGGGGAGGGTTTGTAAAACAATGAAAGAATTTTCCTTTTACTTTCCCAAGAGGGTAGTGTACTAGGGGGGAGGGTTGGGAGGGGAGAAAAGTGTAACAATGAATGAATGGAAATCGAAAGTCTCCGTAAATTTTCATTGAAATTAATAATAATTTTTTTTAAAAAAAAGAGTTACAACAGATTTTTTACATTTTTTTATATATCCAGATCACCAAACCAAGAGGTTCCATATATAATATAGATTTTTTGAGCATAGGTACTAGAGTTGGGCTCCAAGTGATATCAGGACAACAGCTTTCTCTTTTGCAATGACTTGGAAATAAAGCATGATTTTCTTTCATTTAAGGTCCTGCCAGTTTCAAAGAACAAGGCCAGATGATGACAGAGGGTGGGTGATTGACCTAAGCAAGAAGGAGGAAGAGAAAGGAGCCAACTTTCAATGGAATTGTCTGATTGGTTCCTTTGATGCTAGAAAGGGCAGGACAGTGTGTGCCAGGGTACACGAGACTTGGTTCATTCCTTGAACGGAGGTGGGGAGAGGAACACGGGAGTTGTATGTTTCCAAACACCTGTGCTTTCTCAGTTTGAAGTCAAATCTGGTGCTTGAAGAAAATTCAGTTGTGCTTTAGATCTGAGGGACCGGTGAACTCACTAAGCCAAGATCTCAGGCCTCATAAAGCATGGTATTAAAATATGGAACAGATATTTTCAAAATGCATCTTTCCACCTAAAGAGTCCTTAAAATAGGAAATATTTTCACTTAGAAATAGAAGTCAGGAGGCAGAAAATATGGATATGTGAAATGTCTACTAAATTTGTGAAAAAGCCTTCCAGATGGGTGTAGTTGCGTTACTTCGACCCTATGGCAACCAAATATGTAGCAAAAGAAAATACTGACCTGTCTTGTGCAATTTCCACAATCTTTGTCAAGTTTGAGCCCGTTTTAGCAGTCACTGTGTCAATCCTCCTCTGTGACTGTCTGATTTTAAATGTCCAAAACCAGTCCATTTCGCTCACTAAAGCCTAGAATATCAATCTTCAAGCATTCCATTTCATTTTTTGACAAGTTCCAATTTTCTTTGATTTATACTTTGAACATCCCATGTTCAGATTATTGATGAATGTTTGCAGTGATTTCTTCTCATTTTGAGTGAGGCAATATCAATTAATGAAGTTCCCAGAAGTTTTTCTCCATTCGCATCCCGAAGGTCAGCTAAGTCTTGAGGAAGCTGCTCCTCCTCGACTCTATTTGGAGGACCTTGCAACCCACGGGGCTTGTTTTCCAGCACTGTGTTAGACAATGATACTCTGATGATACCTGAGTTTTTCACTGGAAATTTTTCCCCCCTTAAGATGTTACCCTGCAAATCTTTCTTCCGCTTCTGTCATTGTTTGGAAGCTTCACTGAAGCTTGTCTACCTTAAGTGACCCAACTGGCATTTAAAATTATGGTGACATAGCTCTAACCACCACAGCAACATCTAAGCCACCACAGTACTATACAAACTGCCAAAGAAGTGCTGGTATAAAGACAGCAGGGGTCAAAGGAAGCATGATTTCCTGGGACACAGTTTGCTGAGAGTAAAACCAAAAGGCAACCACAACAACAACAAATTATATATATTGTTATATTGGTTTTTGCTTTGGCAGAAGGAACAATAGCTAGTTGCACTTAATCTCCTTTTATGCACAGAGGGAATGTTGTGTTTATGTGTCTTTCAGGGACAAAAATCACAGAAGCTCAGAGCAGAAAAGAATCATTACATGTCTCGGTAGCATTTGTGAGAGATAGATGGCGAAGTCTAGTGAAGGGCAGTTGCACAAGAACAGGGCAACTGAGTGGAAGTACACATGTGGAAATTGATATATGATTTATATCCAGGATTGACCAAGAGCAGGTAATGGAACGGTAAACCTCTAAGGGGTTCCATCTGGTGTTCCCGTGACACTTAACCTGGCATGCCTGGTCCCTGAGATTACACTTACTTTTTATGTTAACTAAGGATTCCATTTAAAATGGACAACTTTTTGCTTCTGGTTTGTGTTTCTGCATTAGCTTTGTTATTCTCTATTTTCTTTTACCAACATGAGAGCTCTGGTGGTTTCATGGTAAGGAATTGTGCTGCCAATGCAAAGGTGCTTGGTTTAAACTTACCAGCTGCTCCATGGAACAAAGAAGGGCAACCTCCTCCCATGCATTTTACTGCCTCTGGAAACTCCCTAGAGGGTCAGGTATGGACCAGTTCTGACTCAATGATATACAACAACAGAAACATGAAAGAGGTAGCAACTTGAAGCCTTGAACCTGACACACTTAAGCTGAGCACTGGCTACCACTTGTGTTATCGATGTCTCAGCACTTCCCTTTCTTCATCTATAAAATTAAAATAAGCAGAGGAATAACACATTGTTATACATATATGTCTATTAGTTCTGAATCTGCTATTTAAAATTTGAAGGAACCTAAAATTCAAATAACTCACTACTATTAAGTTGATCTTAACTTGCAGCAACCTTTCATTGGCTCTCTGGGGCTTAAAATCACAATGGAAGTCGACTTCCCACTATTTTCCCTTGGAGTTTCTGGTGTACTCAAACCACTAGAGATGCACAGGTTCTGGGATAGCTGCACAACTTGCTATGGGCAAAGCCACCAGAGTTTCCTAAAGGAACCTAAGCAGGTTAAATTTTTTATATTAAGTTTTCCACCTATAATCTAGAAATGTTAATTTTTTTATTTACTTCCAAATCAATTAAAATGATCAAATAAGGTAATATGAATAAACGTCTTTTGAAAGCCATCATAGTGAATTACATTGACTTTGCCTTATTTATTTTTTATAATTTTTATTGTAATTTTAACAAAACTTTACAGAAAACTTGGATTTCCATTCATTCACTGTTGCACATTTTCCTCCCTAGACTTTGCCTCTTATGTCTTCAGTTTTTTTATGTCTTTCTTAAAGAAATGGCTCTCCCTGTCATCACACACAAAGTAAAAATCACACCCTCATGGATACCTCCTCCTTAAGCTTTCGTAATTAGTTCACAGTGTGATGACAGTCTCTATGGGTTGTATTAGTAGTGTCCTGTCCAGTCAGTAGCTGGGGCAGCACCAAAGGTGTAATCTAGACCCAAGAAGGTAGAGGTGCCCTCCAATATACTTAGAAACCCTTGTATTAGATTCTGTAAAAGCTGGTACAGAGAAGACTAAAAGTTTTAGGAAGGGGTAACTTATGACAGAAAGCCAACACAGGTTCCCAAGCGAAAAACCAGGGATTTCTGGTCTGTAATCTACATTATATGAGAATCATTGTTCTAACTCTTATGTACTCAAAGGGTGAGTGGGTCCATTACAAAGTGGGAAAGGTTTGTGATACTGGTTCTGCAGGAGGAAAGAAAATTTTAAGGACCTCAGAGGAGATAGGGCTTTGAGGAGTATACTTTGCTTATTTGCTTACTTTAGTTTTACTGTTGTTGCTGTTGTTGGGTGCCATCGACTAGAGTATGACTAACAGCAACAACCCTATGAACAACAGCACTGAATCCTGTCCTATCCTGTGCCATCCTGACCATTTCTGACACACTCAAGGCCATTGCTGTAGTCACCGTGTTAATCCATCCAGTTGAGGAGCTTCCTTTCCTTCACCCTCCCTCCACCTTTCCAAGCACAATGTCCCTTTCCAAGGAATAGCTTCTCCTAACAATATGTCTGAAGTATGTGAGATGAAGCCTTATAATTTTTGCCTCCAAAGTGCACTCTGACTGCACCTTCTCCAAGACATACTTTTTTTCTTTTAGCCGTCCATGAGATATTCAGTACTTTTCTGCAACACCACAATTCAAAGGCATCAATTCTTCTGTCATCCTTATTTACTGCCCAGCTTTCACGTGCATAGTAAGTAACCCTTCCTTTGCTAAGTTATAACAAAAAGTTATATCCTAAATATAACTATGTATGCTAAGTTATATACTAAAAGACCATTTATCAGCAGGTACTAGTCTTAAAGTAGATAAGAAACTGAGGAAAAGAAGGGAATACCACTAAAGTCCTTGTTTAAATAGTAACTGAATCAGTGGGTTACTATTACTCTTGCTCAATCCTCGAGTTCATGGGCAGAACCAGATCATATTGATAATCTAATGATTTATAAATCATTGTTTGGGTTTTACATTTAAATAATACTTTACCATCTCTAGTTTTTCATAAATTTGATCTCTTTACATTTACCAAGACTTGGGGCTAAATAACACCTGCTATAGTGACAAAGCGACCTGAGAGGTAATTGTGGAATTCCTTTAACAGAGAAGGAGATTCTGGGGTCAAAGTAATTTTTATCTTTAGGCGATGACTTTTTCCCCCCCCTGCTCAACTGCAATCTTGCCTATCAATTACTTCTGAGTCCTTCCTTTGCTCAGTTATAGGAACTGATAGTGACTTGGGATGGATCTTCTAAGGACGTCAATTATTTTCAAATATTTACTCAACAGCACGTAACAACAACAACAACAACCCCTCTTTTCTACTCTCTCACTTTGTTGTTTCTAAGGATATGTTTATGTTGGTGAGACTTACCTGAAGTTGGTCTTATAGCCTATATTCTGATGTTGTGGTTTGTTTTTTCAGTAATGGTTAGCAGTCTTGTCTTTGCTTGCTAGACACAAGAGCAACATACCAGGAATACGCAGACCAGAACATGACACAGCAAGGGAATGGTCATTTTTCTTTGTTGAGTTGCATTCAACTGGAACAATAAGACCAGACTTGCATAAAACACTTTCCTTGGAGATGCCGGCATCGGGGTAAAAAGTCTTGTGTTGCCCACAGCTCAGATACCTGACCTCTGATCTTTCCTCACGTTACTGTCTAAAGGACTCATGATAAATTACTTGGACATTTGGCAGCAGTGGTACAGTGTAAGTGCCCAGGGAGTCCAACTCATTGACTAGCTGACCCAGAACCTCACCCTGACTACTGTTGACATGTATTTTATGCCATTTTTATTGGATCTTTCTCTGCTAAGTAAATAAATTTCCTTTAAAAAAAATAGTAGCGAGTTAGCCTATACTAGTTAGGTTAATCGCATAGACCCAGTCCAGGAATTGATGCTTCAGATTCATAAGCTATTAGAAGAGATTGTTGTCCTGTGAGGCCTTGTCAGTTAGAGATCAAAGACGCCCCAGAGTCAGTACCTGAGGATCTATTCAAAAGTTATGCCTATATTGTACCATGAATGTGCATGTAGCATCCAAAGACTTCCACATAGAAGTAGCCTATACCTAAGCACAAGTTTACTAATTTCTTTTAGGAGATGATGAAATTTCAGTTTTATGAGGAAAAAAGGAAATTCTTTTATCCTAACACCATATGAGGCAATACACATATACAAATTAATTTCAAATAGTTCTGTAATTGTGTGAAGAGAAGAAGAAGACAGAACAACAGAGCATGCACAATTGGTGAAAATATTAACAATTAGTAGCTCCACAGAAGGCATATAATCATTTTCATTGCATTTTAAGCTTTCTGTAGAACTGTATTTTTTGAAATGAAGAGAGAATAGAGGCAGTAGTCTTGTGACAAAGAGCCCCTACTGTGATGGGTAGTTATCTTGGTTTCCTTTAAACGGTCCACATTTGAGACACTACTGTTCTGGATCATAGAGTCCTTCAAGCCAGGGCATGTGCCTCCTGCCTTTCTTTGACTGTCTTGATTCTTATTGCAGCATTATCAATGCGTATTCTGAAATGACAATGAAGTTGATTTCTGATAAGCAGTGTTGGGGACAAACTTAACGATAGGAGTCTGATCGGTTTTGTTAATATTGCCATCTTTAAAAATTGCTGCTACTGTCCCAAATCCTGGCTCTAATCTCTTCTATTTTCTACATCCAGTGTTTTTTGTTTTGTTTTTAGTCAGCATTACTATAGAAAGCTCACACAATTAAACTTCAGGAGTGGGGTTTCTCCTCATCATATTGTATCATAAGCTGTTATCCTTCTAATAAAAGAGGCAAATGAATTAGTTTTATTCAACACAAGGAACTTAAATTGGTCTTGAAGAGAGTTGAATGTGAGGAACTGAGGGAATGGGTTTGAATATAAATTGGAATTTACTAACTCCGTGAAAGGAATGATGTTGGCAGCCTTCCAAATATTGTTCATAGCAGGTTTGCTATTAATGGATGTATAAATTTATGTACACTTTAGAGTTAGCATTTTATGAAGTGTTCCTTAAAGTAATTATCAGTTCTTCATCATACCCTAGCTAATAATATTTAATAACAATAATAATGCTTTGTGTTTTTGCCAAAGATTACAATGAGTTATCAAACAATTCATTATCCTACAACATTCTGGCAGCACAAAACACATCTTCATGGCCTTTTGCAAATGGAGAAACCAATGCCCAAAAGCATAGTCAAGACATTCTCAAAAGTCATTAATATTCTAAAGACAATTGACCACTGCCAGACAACAGGTGTCTCTCTCTTTCAGTAAGTGTAAAATTTACATTAAGGTAATTTGGAGGCACTTAGTAACTATATTTATCACAGTAACAAGTTTTACATCCAAATGTTCCGATACACTGAAAGTCAATATTGATTTACATCTAATTCTTCACCCATCTGGGAGATACAGCCAACTTTGCTTAAGTGCATGGTAGTTACTTATTGTAAACTTGGATCTGTACAATGGACAGACTTGTTTTCAAAGAACATCACAGAATTTAAGATTTTTCCAGTTAACTGGAGCTATTCAAATTACAGTTCGAGAATATCAAAGAAGACATAGAATGCCAGTGATTTGCTCGACATCAAACATCACAAACATTATATTCATATTTTCTTCTGTCTCTTTTTCTCAGTAAGTACCTTTTCTTTGACTTGTAAACCTTTAGTAGCATGAAGCAAAGATTTTGTCCATGATGGGTGTGTCAGTGAAATGAGCAAAATTTTTCTCTCAGTGCTGTTTGTTCTTTGTTTGCAATTTAGTTTTGTGCTTCCTCCCTCATAGTGGTGTATAATTAACATAAAATTACGTGCATCTATTTAACTGGACAATTTGTTGAGTTCTGTTCTAAGTATATGTCAGTGAAATCATTAACACCATCAAAATAACAAATCCATCAATAATCGCTGCAAAGGTTTTTGGAGATTCTTTATAAATCCTGACATCTGGCTCCTCCTTGAACATTTCTTACCCCCTAGAAATAATGAATTTGTTTTTTTGCCACTATAGACTTGTTTCCATCTTAAAAATAAGTTAATATGAATTGAATAATGCCCTTTATATTTTTCTGTAGATGTTGTTGGGTATTATGAAGGATCATTATTTAGGGATGCAGCCATGTGGGTATATGTAACAGTAGTTTATTGCTTTTATTTATGAGTTCACAACTATTGCTGTGAGTCACTATGAGTCTCGGGTGATTTGATGGCATATAACATCACCAAATTTCAATCTATAGATTTAACACAGTTTGATTGCCTGTTTGTGTGTAGTCTACATTGGGATGGGTTTGGCTATAACATTAATAAAAATAAAGCTTTTATGAACAGTTATGTACAAATCTTTTTTGTGAACACACCCTTTCATTTCCCATCAGCAAATACTCAGAAGTGAAGTAGCTGAGGTGTCTGCTAAATGAATGTTTATTTTTTTAAAGATTTTCAAAAGTGTTTTCCCAAGGTAATCATGATGTGCTACATATCTATAAGAAGTTCTTGACTGTTACACTTGATCTACTTCCTCCAGATACTTGAAGGAACTCCCTGATTTCACACAATCAAATAAATGCCTTAGCATAGTCAGTGAAACACAGATAGACATTTCTAGGGTACTCTTTGCTTTCAGTCAAGATCCATATGACACTGGCAAATATGTCTAAATTTGGGTTGCATTTCTGGTACTACTCTGTCAATGTACTGTTTCAGCTGTTTTTGGTTAATCTTCAGGAGGATTTTGCTTGCTGGTAGTGTTAGTTTGATAATTTCCACCTTCTATTGGGCCACATTTTTTAGAATAAGTATGGACCTCTTCCAGTCAGTTGGCCAAGAAGTTTTCCTCCAGATTTCTTGGCATAACGTGGTGAGCATGTCCAGGGCAGCATCTGTTTGCTGAAATATGTCAATTAGTATTCCATAAATTCCTGGGACCTTGTTTTTTATCAGTTCTTTGGTCAGATATTATGTCTTGAAATCCTTTTGTGTTAGCCAGTTCTTTTTGGTGCAGTGACTCTTTCTACTCCTTCTATCTTAATGATTCCTAGATAATTCAGTATTGTATCCGTAGCATCCTTAAGTATTAAAACTTTAGGCTTGAATTTATTCTTCAGTTCCATCAGCTTAAGAATTGTCAAACAAGTACAGCTCTTGATTTTCTGACTCCAGCTCTTTTCATGCTTCCTTATAATACTTTGCTTTGTCTGCCTGAGCTGCCCTTTGAAATCTTCTGTTTAGCTCCTTAATTTCTTGATTTCTTCTCTTTGCTTTTGCTTCTCCATGCTCTAGAGCAATATTGAGTCTTCTGATAACCATCTCAGTCTTTTCTTCCTCCTCTTTGTTTGTAATGACCTCTTTCATTCTATGTGGATGATTTCCTTGATATCTTCCCATGACTCATCTGCTCTTCACTCGTTAGTGTCCAAGGCCTCAAAACGATTCCTGAGATGGTTTTAAAATTCAGATAGGATAGACTCAAGGTCAGATTTTTGTTTCTGTGGATTTGATTTAATCTTCTTTACCTTTAGTTTGAACTTGCGTGTGAATGGTTGATGGTCTATTCTACAATCTGGACCTGAGCATACTCATGAGTAGTGAATTTAATTTTCTTTATCATAAAATGAGTCATCAGGGGATTGTTTCAATTCGCAGTTTATAGCTTAGGGCAATTTTTTTTTTTTTTAGTCTTCTGGTCTCAAGTGATCCAACAATTTGGGACATGTTATGAATTTGAATGCTGGACTGTGTTTTCTTTCATTCTGTCTAAGCCAAGCTATGTGGTCCTGATGAGAACGGTAAGTAGTGGGAGCATGGCAATCTAGTTCTCCACTCATACTCTCCAGTCTCTCGCATATTATACAGTATTTTATATAATCATTATTCTTAGTGTTGCAGAGTCTCTTATATACTCTTCAAGAAGTTTTATAGCTAATCAAACCAGTTGTGCCGCTTGTTATTAATAAAGTGTTCTGGGATTCTTATTTTTCTCAATGTTAACCAAAAGCTGTTGTGATCCACACGGTCAAATAACTTTGCATAAATCAGTAAAACACAAACAGACATCCTGGTACTCTCTGCTTTCAGCCATGATTCACCTAACATCAGCAATGCTATCACCAGAGCCATAGCCCCTTCTGAACCCAGATTGTATTTCTGGAAGTTCTGTGTTGATATACTTTTACATTTCAATTCATTTCTTAACAACTGTCCTGGGAGCTACAGATGTACATTTTCTCTGTTACTATGCGCTGAGGAGTCAGAACCCGCTCCAAGATGACCTTCTAGCAGCTTTGCAAACAGGAAATCACACAGGTGAAGATGGTCATTGTCCTGTGTTTGGATCTGCTGATGGATTCCAAACTTGTGGATCTGGGTTGGCAGGGCAGCTTCTTACCATTTGGCCACCAGAGCTTTCCACATTTCACCTATTATGTCTAAACTGGTGTTTTGTATGTGTTTATACTATTTCTTTATAATATTCTGAAATCTGATGGTATTGAAAATGATTGTCTTTATTACCTCGTTTTTATAATTTTTAATGTCTATTCAAATGCTGTTGATTTTTCATTTTGACCAAATTTTTAGTTTTTTTACTAATAATAATATATTTTCTCTTTCATTACCTATCATTCTAATCTTTATTATTTCCTTCCTTTGCTTGCTTGGCTATAGTTTTCTTTTCTTTTTCTAATCTATTTTCTCAGTGTGGAACTCTTGGCTATTGTATCATTTTCCTTCTTTTGAAGTAGAGGTTAAATAGCTTAAAACTATTTCTTTTAAGCACTGCTTATTTGGACCTTATGAAGATAGATATTTTGCATTTTTGTTTCAAATATAATTTCTTTTAAGATTACCTCTTTGGGAGGAGGGTTTGGAATGTAGATGTTTGTGAAACAAATGTGTGCAAACAAATGAATTACTGTTAATGTAAAAAAATTACTTCTCTGATGAATTGATTAGTTTGGAAAATAATTTTATGTTCACGTAATAAGTGTCCTGTATTTCTTTGTTATTTATTTCTAATTTTATTTTTTTTGCAATTGATAAATATACTTTATTTGGTTTCAGTTGTTTCAAATGTGTTGAGATTTAAGGTATGAAAGATGCTTTGTACTTTATTCTGCTGTTGTTGAGTGTTCTGTTACAGAGGTGTTAGGAATGTTTGGCTAATAATTTTTCTGTGTATTTCCAACTCTTCTTTTTACACTTGATTCATTTCTGAAAATAAGATATTTAATTATAAATTATTACATTTGATTGACTATTTCACCTTCAAGATTGTTAATTTTTCTTCATATATTTGAGACTGTAGTAGAGTACATAAATGTTTGTAATTGTTATATGTTCTTTATTAATAGACACATGCCTTATATATAGATCTTTTTCTCTACTAATTTTATTTTATTTTTTTAATTTTATTTTTTATAATTAATTCTGTGTAACATTAATATAACCCTACAACTCTTTAGAAACACATTGTCTATATATTAACATGTGCATGCTTGAATGTTCATGTACAGAAGAGGGCTGGCCAACTTAGGGCACAGAGCAACCATATGCACTAGAAATAAGATGAAATCTACACTCTTAAGCCACTTAAATGATTTTACATTTTCTAGACATTACAAAAAGGAACCTGAAAAGAAACTGGTAAATTGACTTTCATAATTTATTTAAACCCACAGATACAAAAGATAATTTCAGCCCATATTCAGTATAATTGTAATTATTATTGAGATACTCGAAACTATTAATACTAAGTTTTTGAAATTTGTTATGTGTTTCATATTTACATTATATCTCATTGTTTACTCACTCATTATATTTGGTTAATGTACTATGGAATAGCATAGGCCTACACAACAAACATCACTCTGAAATTCTTTAGTCCCAAAGATGGAGGTTATAAGAATAGATCCTGGACTTAGAGTGCTGGAAAATGTGAAAGCAATGTCATGCTGGAATTAGTTAGATTTAATCTTGAAAGGTATGGCTATGCCCACAGAAGAAGTAATATTTGAAAGATCATTCAGAAAGTAGTGTGTAAAATGTACACTTCTTCTCTTTAGAGACATCTATCATGTGTCTCGCTCAGAACTCTAGCGTCCTTTACCATTTGTTTTCAAGCTATGGGAATAAGTGTGTGTTTGTGTGTATGTAAGTATATTGTGAATGCATAAACTTAAAAATAGAATTTTTACTATTATTATAAATAGTATATAAATAAAAATAGTATTTTTTTTACACAAACAGACCATATAATGCTTTATTTTTTTTTCAAGTGGCCATAAATCTTTAATGTCTTTCCGTCTTGTTAGTTATTGTGGTATTATGGATTTATTGTTCAAAATGGCTTTCCAAGCCATCAGCTTTGACATTCATCACATGCCTGGGTGTTGTCGTTAGGTGCCATCATGTAGAGTATAACTCATAGTGATTCTATAAGTAACAGAATTGAACCCTTTCCTAGTTTGTGCCTTATCTCTGTCATACTCGAGCCTGCCTCTTTGTCCAGTGACGGGAATTTCTGTCTTCTTACTTTTGAGATGTAATCCATATTGAAAGCTGCTGTGATTTTAGTATTCTGAAGCAAGCATTGCAAGTCTTCTTCACTTCCAACAAACAAGACTGGGCCATCTGTATAAAGTAGACGGTTTACTTCCTGCATTCCTGATGTCACATTCCTCGTTATAAAGCCCATCTCCTCAAAGGATTTGGTCAGCATACAGATTGAATATATGGAAAGAAAAGATACAGCCCTGGCACACACTTTTTAAAATTTTAAATCATACAGTGTTCCCTTGCTCTGTGTGACAACTATTTGTGGTCTAGGAATAGTTTCTGTAAGAGCATAAGTATGTGCTTCAGATTCCCATTCTTCTTAATGTTAGCCATATTTTATTATAATCTACTCAGTCAAGTACCTCAGTATAATCAAAACACAAATAGTGTATTCTTCTGGTATTCTCAGCTTTTAGCTAAGACCCAACTGACATCACCAATGCTATCACTGGTGACAGACTCTCTTCTAAACTCAGCTTGAAGTTCTGGTAGTTCCTTGTGAATTTACTGTTCTAGTCATTTTCGGATGACCTTTAACAATATTTTGCTTGTATGTGACATTAATGACACTATTTGATAATTGCCCCATTTTGTTGGATCAGCTGTCTTGGGAATGGGAACAAATTCCAGTCATTTATCTTAGGAAACTGTCTTCCCAGTGTTCTGGCACAAACCAATGAAGTAGGACTTTTGAACTAAGACATTGCTGTCTTAGTTGCAGCACGTCTATTGATATCCTAGCTATTCTTGTGATTAATGTCTTCAATACAGCTTAAACTTCTTCCTCCGTTGCCATTGGCTCTTTATCACATGCTTCTTACTGAAATGTTTTAGTGTTGACCCAATCTTTTTTAACTTTGTGTTTCCCCTTCATCTTCCTTTGGTGCTTCCTGGGTCATTCAATATTTTGCCCATAATGTCTCTCAGTCTTGAAAGCAAGACTTAATTTTTCAGTTCTCTCAGAAGTGAGTTCTTCTCTATTTATTCTCCAAATCCAGCTTTCGGTACATTATGTTATAATACTTTGACTTCTTGAGCTGCTCTTTAAAATCTTCTATTCAACACTTTTACTTCAGTATCTTTTCATTTTATTTTTGGTTCTCAATGCACTAATGTAATTACAGATATTTTCCCCTAATATCCATTTTGGTCTTTCCTTCCTCCTCTTTCTTTCTTTCTGACTTTTTGTTCTCTTCATGAATGATATCTTTTATATCATCCCACAACTGGTCTTCAATCATTAGTTTTCCATGCCTCAGCTCAGTTCTTGAGATTATTTTAAAATTCAAGTGGGATAGACTCAAGGTCATATCTTGGTTATTTGGATTTGTTTTGATTTTTTTTTAGCTTAAATTAGAACTTGCACATGAATTACTGATGGTCTTTTCCACAATCAGCACCTGACCTGGTTTTTATGGCTGACAAGACTAGTAGAGTGTGATTCATAGTGAATCAATCTGTGAACAACAGATGGAACCCTGCCCTCTTTATTGCAAACCTTACTATCTCTGACACAGTTGAGCCCATTGGTGCAGTCATTGTATGAGTCTACTTGCTTGAGGATTTTCTTCTCCTTCTCTGACTTCCACCTTCTCCAATAATGATATCCTTCTCCAAAGAATAACTTTTCCTAGCAATCTGACCAAATTATGCAAGATGAAATTTTGTCATTCTTGCCTCCAAGGAGCACTTTGGACATACCTTCTCAAAGATATATCTGTTTGTTTGTTTGTTCTTTTGGCAGTCAATGGGATATTTAGTACTCTACTCCAACACCATAGTTCCAAGGCATCAAGTTTTCTTTTGTCATCTTTTATCATTGTTGAGCTCTTGGCACTGTAGCAAGCGGTTGGCATGACCATGATCTGAATCAGGCACATCTTAGTATTCAAGTTAACATTACTCCTCAATAATTTGGAGAAGTCGCTGGCTGCAAGCTTCCTTAGGACAATGTGTCTCTTGATCTCCTGACTGCTGGTACCAAGCATAATGATTGTACAGTCAAGTAAGATGAAGTCATTGATGTGGTTGTTGTTATCTGCTGTCTAGTTGCT